>NW_027041831.1:833399-900786 GCF_033297395.1 Canariomyces notabilis | reverse complement strand
TCCCTCCTCCCCCCACCCACACTCTCCCTCCCCCAACCACTGACAGACCGCTGACAGAAGGCCGGGGAGCAGGTCCTTCTGGCAGAACGCCAAGGCTCGTTCGAAGACGGGAAACTTTAGTTTCTGGCTAGGCAGCTACCACGTTGTCGGCATAAGCGGCGAGGCCGCGCGAAAGGTGTTTCTGGACCACCCTTGGCTTGACTTCTCCAGCGGTGCGGCTCTCCGGCCGCTCGGTGTGCATTTTGTGCCACCGGTTCCGGAGATCTTCCATGCTGGTTTCCACAACGGTCGCAGCTATTTTCTGCGGCGTCTACTCGACCTGCAGAAAACCGAGCACCTTATCAAGTACCTCGGGCGCCTGACTACAGATGCAAGAAACGGATTTGAGGCCTTGGCCCGAGGACCATCCTCCGTTACGGACCCCTCTGACGTCTGCTGGCGTATCGTATTCAAGCAAGACTGCCGCTTCATGTGCACCGACGAGCTTGCCGATGACCTCCCACTCCTGGGAAAGCTCTTGGGCTACGCAGAGATTCTGCAATCGACCAGCGCTCTCTATAATGTCCCTTTTTGGTGGCTGCCATCCGTCTCTTACCTAAAACGCCGCTACGGGCGCTATGGCTTGAGGAGCCACCTGAAGGCACTTCTCAACAGACGCGTGAAGAACATGAAGCAGGGTGCCGAGCGCAGAGAGGACGCCATGACCATGCTGATCGAGAATGGCGACAGGATGGACTGGGTCCTCGAGTTCTTGATCAGCATCCTGTTTATCGCGCCTGCCAACTCGCGCATCCTGACCGGCCACATGCTGAATCTCATGGCCATGCACCCGGACTGGCAGGAAAAGATCTATGCCGAGGTCAAGGCCGCCGCTGCGGCACGTGGGAAGAACAAGTCTGCGGCCACCTTGGCCGAGCAGCTCGACTCGCTGCCTCTTGATGCCTGGGAGTCATCATTCCCTACCATCGACATCTGCTACAGGGAGGCAATCCGCATGTGGACCGCCTTCGCCATGATACGCCTCAACACATCGGCGGATGCTATCCCTATTCCCGGCACCGACGAGGTCATCCCGGCAGGGAGCTACGTTTCGTACAACTCGACCGAAGTACACTACAACCCGGAGCTGTATCCAAACCCGAGCAAGTACGACCCGGAACGCTTCCTCGAGACTCGCGAGGAGTTCAAGAAGCAAGTTTACGGTTGTAAGTAACTCTGTTTGGCGTAACCAAAGCCGGCAAGATTCAAGAGCACTGGGAAATAGCTGACTCGTCACAAAACGTCACTACTAAGTAGTCGTTGGCTGGGGCCAGGGCCGTCACCCCTGCCCAGGAATGCGCTGGGCAAAGCTGCAGCAAAACATTATCCTCGCATATGCCTTGGCTCAATTCAAGTGGAGCAGTTGCGACGCCAACGGGGAGCCTATGCTCCGGGAGGCACACAGGAAGCAACTAGACGACCCGCATGCAACGTCCTTTACCAAGTATTATGTCAAATATGTGCCCAGGGAGTAGAGTAGAGCCGACGAAAGAGCCGACGACATCAAGTCCAAAAGCTTTACTCGGGAGGTTTCCGGAGGAATTGACCACGTCACATTCTACTAGTAACTTTTGGGCGGGCATGTTGATGTACTGTACTACCTACCTTACTACTACGGGAATGCGAGTTTCTGCAACTTCCAGTCACTGCCCACTGCAGATACTTCGGTGAATCTAGGTACATGTACATGTAGGTACCATACAAGGTAGAATCGGCGGAACAGGGTCAGAGCATAGCATAAACCACATGTTATTAAAGCACCAGCCCAAAAGTCAACAACCTCTGATCCTCCATCAGCCGCTCCTTCAACGCAATCAGCTCATCCACATCCCAGTTCGCCCACACAAAGCGCCCATGCAGGAAGCTGCTCTCAGGCCCGGCCAGCCACAATGCAAAGTGCGCCGGGAGGTCCAGGTCGTCCCACTTGATCTCGTCGCGAGCGTAGTGCTCGGCCACCGAAGGTGTGTAAAAGGTGCCCGGATGGAACGAGAAGAGGCGCACATTGCCCTCGCCCTCTGTCTTGCTTTGCTGAGCCTGCTCCACGGCAAAGTGCTGCATGACCATGGCCAGGGCGGCCTTGCTGGACCCATACCCGACGCGGCGCGTGCTTTGCACCTGTGCGGCCGCCGACGATATGTTGATGACGGTCTTGTCTCCCTGGCCTACCCGGGTTGGCAAAGCAAGATAGGCCTTGATGAGGTTGAAGGCGGCGACGACGTTGGTGTCGAAGGCCTCTTGCACCTCCTCGGCCGTGATGTCGGTGGATGCCGCGCGGCGGTGCAGCACGGCGGCGCCGAGAACCAGCACGTCGACCCTGCCAAGATCACGCAGAATCCCAGCCATGCGCGTGCTGTCTGTTACAGAGGTGGCGTAGGTTGAAATGAGCGTGTGGGGAAAGCTGGCCTCAAGCTCGGCTTTGGCTCGTTCCTGCGGCCGGGGCGAGCGCGAGACAATGGCAATACGTGCGGCCCCGGCTGCCGCAAAGGCCTTGCTAATGCTGAATCCCACGCCCGAAGAGCCACCTGTGACGAGTATCGTCTTTCCCGCACCGCGGAAGCCGTGCTGTTTGGCAATGCGGTCGTACGTCGTTTGGTGATACGTCTTGGTTGGACGCGGCATCATTTGGAGGAAAGACATGGTGCTACCGCTACTATGGATTGATAGTTCGTGTATGCAAGGGATGTGGTGGCCACCGGTAGGTCAATGTGTGTTGGAAAGCGGCTGAAGGATGGCTGAAAATGCCCCTGACAGATGGGATATATACTATACAGGTCCACGGTATTTAGCTACTAGGCACCTACCTAGTTAAGGTAGGTAGGCAGGACAGGTCAGGTACCGAATAAGCACATATTCCCGCTCTAACATCTTCAACTCCTCCGAGAGTTGTTTATACGCTCCTCTGTGCTTGAAATTCAGCTACTACTAGTAGTAAACTTGAGGCACGTTTGATGAGAGTCATGGGACAACTGTACTTGTACATAGACGACGAATGAGCCGCCTGCGCCCAGTTTGGTAGTATCAGATTGAGCTTGAAGTCGATTGTTCTCGGTCACATCGCTGCCGTATCGGAGAAATGCTTAACGGTCCGGGACCGGGCCAATGATCAATCAGCCGGGATCGGGCTAGCCCGGCCTGTAACACAACCACGACCCCACCGGTGACGGGTGTGGTCGGACGGGGATAGCCTTGTATTAGGTATAATATGATCCATTGCTTTCTTGCTTCCTTTCTTTTGCAGAACAAGTCTTCAAGTTGGCCACCCGTGCTGGATCGCCTACAGGTAGCCTTAAGTTCCTTGACATACGCTAGCCACAAACTTTCAGCCGGTTACCGGTCCCGATGGCACTCGATGCCGGTCTCCGCATCCGCTCCGAAGGCCTGGGCCTCGGGCGCCTCGACGCCAACCCGCCCGGCTCCAACGATGCGGCCAGCCGCTTCCTGCAAGAAAACCACGAAAAATGGCACATGTTCTTTCGCGTCCAGGCCGGCCACAACCATATTCCGCATGCAATCCTCAGCACCTTGGCCATGGGGGGTAGCCCGGAGAACGTGCAAAGGGCGTACGATGACGGCAAGGTCATCCAGCGTCCCATGCCGCCAGTGGACCCCGATGTCGTCAAGGAGATGAGCGACGCGGCCAAGTTCCGGGCGCACATGCAGGTGCTGGACGAGTACCCCAACTACCTGGCATTCTTCAAGCAAGAGATCGCAAATAAGGGGGGAAACTGGCAGGCGGTCGTGACGGACTTCTGCTTCAGCCGGACCCCGCTCGCCGACTTTATGCTGGCGCAGCTCTTCGAGGGCCTGTACCATCCCTTCATCCACCTAGGCTTTGGCATCGAGTTCGAGCTGTCCAGCCTCGTGGCCGAGGGCCTCGCACAGGCGGCGAGCCACGACCCGACGCACCTCGACGCCTTCTTCCAACGAGCCGAGGCACTGGCGGCGGAAACAGACCCAGCACAACCGCGCACGCCGCTCCTTAAGCTGTACCGCGAAGCGCACGCCAACCGCACCATCGCCACCGCGGCGCGTGTGTCCGACGGGCCGTGGAGGGTGCGCGATGGCGTGCTGGGCCGAGCGCGCGAGGAGATGGCCCGTTTGGCCGCGCAGTTCCGAGTCAGACCCACGGACGAGGACGTGGAGCGAGCGACTGCTGAGATGATCAGCTGTGCGGCGTGGATGTGCGCGTCGGCGCACAAGCCGGGCAAGGCCCGCAAGTTGGACTTCTTCCTGATGCACTGCGTCACTAGCTCGCTCTTTTGTACCGCGCTGGGCCGCCAGCCGTGGATCAGCATCGCCGACAAGGCGCGTCTGGTCGAGTGGAAGACCCGGCTCGACCTGGTTTGGTACGCTGCCTGCGGCGCGCCCGAGCTGCATGGGACAATCCTCGCCGACTACGAACCCGCTGCTAGCAAGGGTATGGACTGGCGCCAGTTGTATCACGCGCTCAATGCCCACCATGATGACGGGCATGTTGCCAAGTTTGTGCGCGCCATCAAGAATGGCGAGCAGATTGCCGCCCCGTTTGAGAACGAACCTGGTGCTGAACACACGTTCCCGGTCAGGGGGGACGCATGGCTCAAGGTGGCGCAGATATGCTTCGACTCGACCACCCCGTTTGACACCATAGAGAAGAAGTGGGTTTGGGGCGTTGGGTTTGACGCTATGTGGAATGAGGTCCCGGACTTTGTGACGGCCGATATGAATAAGTGAGGGGGGTGTTTGGCCGCGATTTGGGTTTGTGACAGCGATTCTATACTTAACAATGTTACTTTACTCCTTGAGCTACCTTACCTACCTTATCTTACTTAGGGTGTTGTGTACCCCAGAGGAATGGCCTTGTAATCGGTTACCAGAGGGAAAGGTGTTGTCTCTATTATACTACCATCATTACCATTCAGGTCAACATGTAATTTTGGCGCGGGCACGGCCAACAATAATGACAACTGTTGTGGGAAAATGAATCAAGCCCTGGGCAGCCAGGAGTCCCCATAGACCAGCCATAATACTGATGTAATCCGATGTTGTTGCTAGCAGTGATGACAGAGAACCTCCAGTCACTTCTCCTTGCTACGTACGGCATCTTGGGGACAGTGTTCAGAATCACGGATAACGCCATCTCCTGCAAAACACCTTACCTAGTCTGCAAAGCCATCCACTTCTTCGCCGTCTCTCACAAACTCTTCGATCCACCCTATAGTTATCCTTCATACAGTCAACGTTCTGCATGTGGTCCGCCTGAAAGAACAGGGAGCCGCTACACTCACAGGCTCCTCTTGGTGTCAGCAAACTTTTCGTGGTCACCGACCAGTTTCTCCTTGTACCACGGATCCTGTTTCATGCGTTTGTAATCCTCGATGCTCCTGAACACAACCTGGCTGAAGCAGTCAAAATCCGCGACGTTGGCCATCTGCGGATCGAACAAGTGAGCCATCAGCGCCCTTGTAGAGCTTTGGTTGTGGATCTGAGAACAAATATTGTATAGTCAGTTACAGTCAACACCTCAGCGCCTCGTGTAGGTTCAGGTTCAATGGGTTGCTACACACCTGGGTCCACCGCTTGATTCCATATCGGACCATGAGACCCTTGGTCAGAGGTGCGGAAATATTGACCATATGATTGCGGTATTCTTCCTCACTCATGCCCGGCTTGCGGTAGCCACAGATAGTGAGGCACAGATACTTGCCCTTTGTCGAATCGGACGGCTCCGGCAACTCGGGCTCCTTGAACGTCGTGGCCATTGTTTGGAATTGAGGGTTCATTCGGTTGGATCAGTGTGCGAGCATGATCTCACTCTCCGGTTGCGTCCATCTGTTCATGTTCCATAGAAGCTGAAAGTAAAAGTAGGACCTAGAGAGGAATCGCAGTGCTTCGGGTATCACAGGGCAGGGGTACGTACAACGGGGCATTTAGTGATAGACAATCATGCGATGTTTCTGTGAGTCGAGTGCCCCGACGTTGGCCGTTGGACGGAAGGATACCGACCGGCACATGACCGATACCAAGAGGTAAGTAGCTATAATACCTCTGCTGACTCGATGTATGACGGAATGGAGGAACGGGGCTGTCCAGCTGCAGTCCCCCGCGGAGAGACACCACACCATGGCGCCGGAACCCATCAACCCATCCATGTCGTCTCCGCCCAAGATTGGCGCGCCTGCTGTAGCGGTCGTTTCGGGTTCCGTCCTGGCAGGTTGGTGATGGCACCTCGCTGGCCGATCCAATAGTCCGTCACTAACAAGCTGGTGTATATGCCACAGGCGCCATGGCAAGCCTCTCGGCATTCGTTATCCCGGTGTTGCTCGACACCAACGTCGCCGCCGACCATATGCTCCGACAGTGGGCCCGGCTGTACCACTACGGCCACATCTACATGCCGGCCCTGTGCGTGGCCACTTGCGGCGTCTACGCATACGCCGCGATAGACCAGAAGGGAAGGGCCGGATCTCGCTATATTCTCGCTGCTCTGTCCACCATCGCCATGGTTCCGTTCACTTGGTTGATCATGGCGCCTACGAACAACACGCTGTTTCGGCTGGAGTCTTTGGGATCAACGGTCACGGACTTGACGGTTGCCCGGGGCTTGCTGGTGAAGTGGGCCTGGCTGCATGCTGTACGGTCGTTGTCACCGCTGCTTGGGGTGTACTTGGGCTTTACGGGTGTGGTGCAGGAGCTGGGGTTAAGGGTGTAGGGCCATTTGCCAAGTCCCACGTACCTAGCTTATGAACTCTACATCTAGTAATGCCGAAGGATTGTCCGGCTGTGCGACTACGGGGGTTTTCCTAATCTGTCCTATACCCGATACGTGATTCGTCCCGACTTCCCGATTCCCGACGGCCCCACCGATCCGGACCCACCCGGATCCGGGCCGTTTAATTCGGGTCATTAACAATACCACTTCTGAAGCCCCGATGGAACACTACCCGTACGGGAAAATGTACCTAGTGTAAACAACTCGGTAAAAGTCTGCAGGGCAATTGCTGCATGAACATGCGCGGGAAACCCTTCCGGACGTTTGTCGCCCGCACACCACTGCTGATGATCCTTGTTGATAGCCCTGGTTATAGATACAACATAACCATGCAAAAGCCACGTGCAACCGGGCAAGACCCTGGCTCATGTTGGGGTGTCACAGTTGGCAACATCAGGTACATCGCATAGGTTGTAAGCTTTCTCGGTGGTAGTTTCGTGATGGGATGCGCGATGTAACTACATGTAGTAGGTACCTAGGTAGGTATGTACAAGTACAGCATGCAATAGAGGGTCGCATGGAGTGTCTAAACGTGAACGATACCTTATCTAGAACTAGCTGGGCAGCATCTAGTGCGGGAGAGAGGAGATCCTCCTAGTTGAAACAACTCGTCAAAAAGTCGATGTGCATTAGTCCACGGTTAACCAGGCAACTGACCCTTGCCACGCGACGATCCAATGCCAAACCACTTTTTGACGCCCCCCTTCATCTCAAACCCCACCATCCCATCCTCGGCCAGTTTGCAGAGCACCTCATGCATGAAAGGCTCCAAGACCAGCTGTCTCACCCCGTCGTCCATGTTCTCTCCGTACACGGCCGAGACCAGCTCCTGGACCGTCAGTCTGCCCTTCATGCCGCCACCACCACCACGGCCGCCGTCATTCGCGGCCTGCAGCGCTTGCAGCGCCTGTCGCTCACGGCGGAGTTTCATGGCCAGCTCACCCTCAATCTTAGCCTTCAGATCAGCAATGACGGCGCCGTGAGCGGGGTATCCCTTGACACAACCGTACGACTGCATCAGGCGCAGCGTGGCCATCCAGGTGCGGAGGTGCTCGACGGCGGCGGTGCCGTGGCCCAGCACGTTGTCGCCTGTGAACATGGCTTGCTCCTCCTCAAGCACGAAGCACATGTGGTCGTGCGAGTGACCCGGGGCGTGCACCGCGCGGACGGTGGCGCCCTCGACCTTGAAGATCTGGCCGTCGACGATGGGCTGCTGAACCCTGCTTGGCGTGTGCTTGAAGATGGCCCCCGCAAGGTGCGGGTACAGCCGAATCAGATCTGGCACGCCGCCTGTGTGGTCGCCGTGCCAGTGCGTGAGTAGTACGTGCGTGAGTGAGAGGCCTTCGTTTGACAAGGTGTGTGATATCAGGTCGGCCCAGTCTGGGATGCCCTGGCCCGTGTCGATGATGAGGCGCTTAGTTCCTGTGCCGACGATATATGTGTTTGTCCCCTGAAGGGTGAACTAGTAGCATTCAAGTCAGACAAACTGAATCGCTACAGATCTAGGAACTTGACGCTGGCAGAACCACGCTCACCTTCCCGGGGTTCTGTCCGAGCACCCGGATCACCCGTGGGCTAATCTGCTCCACGTCCAGTAACGGCGGTAGGCGTGTCTGCTGGGTCTCTAGATAGTCCTCGAAGGCGCAAATATTCAACGCCTTGTTGATCTGGCGGTAGCCTCCTACGCCGGGTGCCATGTTGAACAAGCTCCAGTCCGATTTTGTCTCTCCAAAGAAAAAAGCCTTCATCCCAGCTGGCGACGCGTTCTGTCTTGTGGGATGGGCATGGTTGAAATGCAGCCCGGAGCACCTACGGCCCGATAAGTAAGTGGAACCACCGTCGGGGTCCATCTCTAGCCTTGGGATAGCCGGACAGGGAAAGCTGACTGGTTCGCCATGATGACCTCCCACCAGGGGTAACTACTGTAGGTACCTTGCCGAAGGTAGGTAGGTACCTATCGAGCCGAAACAATATGAACCGATGGTTGGGATAGGTGGTAGTGAGCGCCCTGTCTGCGGACCCGGTGAATGCCCACTCCGATCGGACAACGCATATGGGCAACAGTCCCCCCCGGGGAGACCAGTGCGTAGATCCCAAAGCCCCGATCGGACCGCGGTTGGCTCTTGAGCACCGAAACAGTAAGCACACACACCTCTGAGCCGAGAGCGCTTCGTCGGCAGGGAGGAGTGGTACTAATAAGGTACACATCATCATACACGGAATGGCCTCCACCGGTTCTAGAACCTACATCTTCTGAGGGATTCTGTTCAGCAAAGCCAATACTGACTGTCATCGAACCCCAAGGCACCGGATCAAGTTATCATGGCTGCCAATACGGAATGGGTTGGGAGTCCTAGCCCACCCGAGCTGTCAACAACAGCCCCGTCGACGACCTCCGACTCCTTTGTGGAGCCTAGCGTCATGAAGATTGGTTACTTTGGCAATGAATTCCCCCATGACGACCTGAAAGACCTCTTCCGTCGTCTTTGGAATCATAGCAAAGACAGACAGCATCGGTTGCTGGCCGCATTCATCCATGAGGCGACCTTGGCCGTTCGAGAAGAAGTCCGGCTACTGCCATCGGCACTGAGAGCCTTGGTCCCCCCGTTTGAGACCATTCTTAACCTCGCCGACCATCCCGAGCTGCGAAGCGGGCCTTTAGGAGGTGCTGTCGATGGGTTGCTTCTCTGTGCAGTCCAGCTGGCGGCATTTATCGGGTAAGCACCGTACTCGGCCCGGGTCAAGTCAAGCTCAGGGGGTACATAAGGAACACCTTCTAATTTGTCACTTGCGCCGCACTGCAGCTACCATGAAGATGATGCCAGGGACGGATTCACCTTCGGCAACTCGGATGCTTGCCTCACTGGCATCGGCACGGGCCTGTTGTCAGCGGCTGCCGTGTCGTTATCCGAGACGCTAGCGGACGTGCCGCTGGTTGGTGCCGAGGCGGTCCGCACCGCCTTCCGACTTGGCGTTCTCGTTGACGAAGTCTCGCGGACCTTGCAGCCTCGCGCAGCCGACGGTGGGCGCGGTGATAGCTGGGCATACGTGGTGCCAGACACTGCGGCCGCAGAGATTCAACGCGAGCTTGATGCCGTACACAGGGCCGAGAACATTTCCGAGCCAAACAAGATATTCATCAGCGCCATCGGCCGCAGCTCGGTGACCATCAGCGGTCCGCCGGCACGACTAAAGCACCTCTTCCACGTATCCGACTTTTTCCGCGACAGGACGCATGTCGCTTTGCCCGTGTACGGGGGTCTCTGCCATGCCAAACACGTCTACAACGAGGAGCATGTCGAGAGGATTGTCCAGACCAGCCTGCTTGATGCGCTCTTCAAGGTGCGGGTGCCCGTCTTCCCGACCGGCAGCTCAAGACCGTTCTCGGGCAAGACCGCCACCGGCCTGTTCCGCAATATCGTGAGGGAACTTCTTACCCAGACCATCCAGTGGGACATGGTTATCCACGGCGTGAAACAACACGCCAAGGACATGGCAGCGTCCGAGTACCTGGTCTTCACGATCCGCACTTCCTTGCCGGGCCGCGAGCTCGTCGACGCCTTGAATGCTGACTCGCCTGGGTCGGTAGCGAAAGTCAAGGACCTTGTGCCGTGGATTACCAAGCCAGAAACCGTCCCGCGAGGCCCGAGGGGCACCCAGCAGGCCAAGATTGCCGTCGTGGGCATGGCCTGCCGCATGCCTGGAGGCGCAACCGACACGGAGAAGTTCTGGAACATACTGAGCCAAGGCCTCGACGTGCACAGGAAGATCCCAGCTGACCGCTTTGACGTTGAGACGCACAGTGATCCGACAGGCAAGCGGATGAACACGAGCATCACTCCGTACGGCTGCTTTATCGATGAGCCCGGTCTCTTCGATGCGCCCTTCTTCAATATGTCTCCGCGGGAGGCACTGCAGACGGACCCCATGCAGAGGCTGGCCATTGTGACTGCGTACGAGGCGCTTGAGCGGGCTGGTTACGTTGCGAACCGTACGCCTGCTGTAGACCTCCACCGGATCGGCACCTTTTATGCTCAGGCTAGCGACGACTACCGCGAGGTCAACACAGCCCAGGAGATTGGGACGTACTTTATCACGGGAGGGTGCCGTGCCTTTGGGCCCGGGCGCATCAACTACTTCTTCAAGTTCTCTGGTCCGAGCTACAGCATCGATACAGCGTGCTCGTCAGGCCTGGCCACAATACATGTAAGTGAGAACAAAGCCGAACACAACTTGAGCCAAACATGGGCGACTTACTGACAGTCTCAATCCCTGGTTTCTAGATTGCATGCAACTCGCTTTGGAACGGCGACATAGATATGGCAGTGGCGGGTGGCATGAACGTGCTCACCAACTCGGACGCCTTCGCTGGACTGGGCCAGGGCCATTTCCTGTCCAAGACGCCCAACGCCTGCAAGACATGGGACTGCGAGGCTGACGGATATTGTCGTGCCGACGGCGTGGCCTCGGTGGTTCTGAAACGACTGGAAGATGCCGAAGCAGACAACGACAACATCCTCGGCGTCATCCTCGCCGCGGGGACGAACCACTCGGCCGAGGCCGTATCCATCACCCACCCGCACGCAGGCCACCAAGCAGATTTGACAAGGCAGATCCTGGCGCAAGCCGGGGTTGATCCTCTTGACGTGAGCTACGTGGAGATGCACGGGACGGGCACGCAGGCTGGCGACGCGCAGGAAATCCAGTCCGTCACCGACGTGTTTGCACCCCTGACCGGGGCTCGACGACAGAGTCCCAAGCCGCCGCTGCATATCGGTGCCGTCAAGTCCAACGTTGGGCACGGCGAGGCCGTGGCGGGCACAACGGCGCTGCTCAAGGTGCTCCTCATGTTTGACAAGCAGGCCATCCCGCCGCACGTGGGCATCAAGACGGCCATCAACCCCGGGTTTCCCAAGGATCTTGACAAGCGAAGGCTGTATATTCCGTACGAAAAGACGCCCTGGCCTCGGGTTGCAGGCAAGAAACGCATTGCGGTTGTGAACAACTTCAGTGCTGCTGGTGGAAATACAAGTTTGGTGATCGAGGAGCCTCCGGAGCGGACGGCTACTACTACTACTATTACTAACAGCGATGCTGTGATGGCTGACCCTCGCTCAACTCATACCATCGCCGTGTCAGCCAAGAGCAAGGTGTCGCTGAAAGGCAACCTCGAACGCCTGATTGCGTACCTCGAGGCCAACCCTGACGTCTCGCTGCCAGACCTCGCGTACACGACCACCGCCCGGCGCCACCACCACAACCACCGCGTTGCCGTGGCCACATCCGATGTGTCCCACCTCAAGAAGCAGCTAAGAACCTTCCTCGAGACCGCCGACAGCCACAAGCCCATCCCGCCTCAGGGGCCTCCATCCGTCATTTTCGCCTTCACAGGCCAGGGAGCATCCCACCGGTCCATGGACCTCGCCCTCTTCCGCGACCTACCCCCCTTCCGGTCCAAGCTCCTACATCTCGACTCGCTCTGTCAGGCGCAGGGGTTCCCGTCCATCATCCCGGCCATCGACGGCAGTTTCCCCAGGGACCACGCACACTCGCCGACCGTGACACAGCTCGCCCTTGTTTGCGTCGAGATGGCGCTGGCTTGGTATTGGGAATCCCTAGGCGTGAGGCCAGACGTGGTCATTGGCCACAGTCTGGGCGAGTATGCCGCGCTGCATGTGGCTGGGGTTTTGTCGGCTGCGGACGCCATTTTGCTTGTGGGCCGGCGGGCGCGCATGCTCGAGAGGAAGTGCCAGGCTGGTAGTCACAGGATGCTGGCGGTAAGGGCTTCGCTCGGTCATGTCCATGCCCATGCGAACGGCAAGCCGTTCGAGGTTGCGTGCATCAACGGGCCGCAGGACACGGTGCTCAGCGGCACTGTTGACGAGATCAACGCCCTGGCGGTTGAGTTGGAAGGGGCTGGGTTTAAGTGCTTTCCCCTGGACGTGGCGTTTGCTTTCCACTCGGCACAGACGGATCCCATTCTCGACGAGCTGGAAGATACGGCTCAGCGGGAAGTCTTGTTCCAGCCGCTTCGCCTGCCCCTCGTCTCGCCTCTGCTAGGTAAGGTTGTTTTCGACAACAAGACGCTCAACGCCAACTATGTCCGGCGGGCGACGAGGGAGACTGTTGACTTCTTAGCCGCTGTCGAGGCCGCACGTGCTCTCTCGACGGTAGACGAATCCATGGCGTGGATCGAGATCGGCCCGCATCCCGTGTGCATGGGCTTTGCACGGTCCATCATGCCCTCGCTCTCTACGGCAGTGCCCTCGTTGCGCCGTGGCGAGGACGACTGGCGGACACTGGTGGCCAGTCTGGGCGCGGTGCACTCGGCCGGCATCCAGGTGAGCTGGGACGAGTTCCACCGTCCCTTCGAGCGCGGCTGCGGCCTGCGGCTGCTGGACCTGCCCACGTACGCCTGGAACGACAAGACGCACTGGATCCAGTATAAGGGTGATTGGGCGCTTACCAAGGGCAATACCTTCTACGACGCTGAGAAGAAGGCTGCGGTGGCACCGGTGACAGCGGTGGGAATCAATCCCCTGGCTGTGCCTCAATCCAGCCTGCGAACCTCTCTGATTCACCGCGTGGTCGGGGAGACTTTCTCCGGCCCAGCGGGGCGGGTTGTAGTGCAGTCGGATCTGATGCAACCGGACTTCCTGGCCGCCGTCCGCGGTCATGAGATGAATGGAGCGGGTGTGGCGACGTCGGTAAGCAGTAACCCCCCCCAACCCCTAATCCCATCCCCCCCTGCCCGGGGTACATGTCTGAAACAAGTAGGGTACTAACATGATCCAACAGTCTATCCACGCAGACGTTGCCTTCACCCTTGGCAAGTACCTCTTCTACAAGCTAAGACCAGAGGAGAAGAAGAAGTGCATCGTCCGGGATATGAGCATCGAGAATCTCGTCGTGCGTGAGGGCTTAGTCGCGCAGAAGAACACCAACGTGCCCCAGCTGATCCAGATCTCCATCACGACGGACGACATTGGCTCCGGCATCGCCCAGCTTGCGTGGCACAACGTCACGCAGGACGGTTGCTCGCTAGCCGACGACGAACCCTTCGCAACAGCCCAGATAATCTACGGCAGCGCCGACGCCTGGCTATCAAGCTGGGTGCCCATGCAGCACCTCGTTCACGGTCGCATCGAGACCCTATCTCAACTCGCCGACCAGGGCCGCGCAAACCGCTTCTCGCACAACATGGCATACCTCCTATTCGCCAACAACCTGGTCAACTACGCCGACAAGTACCGCGGCATGCAGTCGGTGGTGCTAGACGGGCTTGAGGGCTACGCCGAGGTGACGCTCAAGTCCGAGCCGGGTGACGGCGTGTGGACGGTGCCGCCCTTCTTTATCGACAGCGTCTTCCACCTCGCGGGCTTCGTCATGAACGTGTCAGACGCCGTCGACACCCGGGCCAACTTCTGCGTCACGCCCGGCTGGGGCTCGCTGCGCCTCGCCCGCCCGCTTATCCCCGGCGGCCGGTACCGCTCGTACGTGAAAATGATACCCACGGCTGAGGACCCGAGCGTTTATCTCGGAGACGTCTACGTGCTGCAGGAGGATGAAATTGTGGGCGTCATGCACGCCATCAAGTTCCGCCGCTACCCGCGCGTGCTGCTCAACCGCTTCTTTTCCCCGGCCGATGTCAAGAACAGCTCCAAGTCACGCCACGGCCACGCGCCAGCTACGGCGCATGTTCCTGCGACTGCCGCAGCTCTCAGGCCAAAGCATACCCCTGAGTCGCCGGTAGTAGTATCAAATGTGCCCTCCTCGACACCTGCTCAGCCACCAGCACAGGCAGCTTCTGCGCCGCAGTCCAAGCCCAAGGCCGTCGAGGTCAAAGAACTCGCCTCCTCCGAGACTGCCAACAGCACCGCAGCCAAGGCCCTGGCGCTCGTGGCAGCCGAGGCGGCGCTCGAGCTGTCCGATCTCCACGACGACGCCAGCTTTGCCAGCATCGGCGTTGACAGCCTAATGAGCCTGGTCATTGCTGAGAAGCTGCGCGAGCAGCTGAATATTACCGTTAGCGGTAGTCTGTTCTTGGAGTATCCGACGGTCGGAGATCTACGGGCGTGGCTGGTGGAGTACTATAATTAAAGATTTAAGGGGTGTCAATATTGACCTTGACAGTTACCAGTTTTTTTTTTTTCGTCTGTCTTTCGTTTAAGACCCTACTCTTCTTATGCTTGACTCTGTCTGGTTTCTTGTCTTGTTTCACTTCGCTCTGTGTCGCATATGCTCTCTCCTCCAGCAGTCCAGCTGTCTATCGGTATCCCCCCGTCCTCTATGTGGCCGTCAGGACTGGACTTGGGTAGACCGTTAAGATTTCTTTAGTAATAGAGATGAGACGACATCGTTAATAGTGGTGCTTGCGAACGAAAAGTGAGACAACTTATCAAGAGGGCATCTAGGACGTTCTGCCGCCGCCTGCGCAGTTCCAAGCAGTAGGTACCTACGTACGTACGGAGTATCATTTTGGATTTATGTCAAGCGTAAAAAGGTTGGCCGTTCTGAACGACCGAATAAGGACTGGTAAGCGAGTGCGAGTGCGAAGCTTGGCCGCCTTGGCGATGCTCGCGGCTCACTTGCTGACGACATCACCCTTGAGTCTGGGTCGCGAGTAAAATGTGCGACAAGAAAACATCAAGCAATTCATGGCATTCCACGCCAAATATGCCGCATTTGAGATGTCTTGTGCTAACCTCCAAATCATGGAAATTAAGGGGGACACGTATGCTTTCCTTGGCTGCCATTATGTATGCCCCAACCGTCCAACCGGGGGCAGCTCGCCCTTCAGCGTCTCAAACCTGTGCTAGTATATAAGTTTGTTGTACGCACCTGTGACCCGTTTATACCTCAGCAAAGTCAACTGTGTCAATCATCAAAGTTGCTCCTCGAGTCCTACGTCCTTTCCTCGCAGCCTCACCCTCACCCTCACCCCCTGACTCTCACCAACCGACCTGCTCCCGACCTACAAGCAGCCTGTGATGTCCTCTGAATCCGATTCCCTCCCACCAGGAGTCCCGCCCCTGCCACCATACGTGGTAGTCTTTGGGCCCAGAGCAAACTGCACACTCGAGATATGTCCCGTGGAGATCTCCGTGTACGGTTACCGACCGTCCCTTGCCGCCAACGTCTCCTTCATCGCGCTGTTCACAGTCTCGGCCTTGATCCATACCTACCTCGGCATTCGGTGGAAGCAATGGTGGTACATGGCATGTATGAACATTGGTGCTGTGAACGCTGTTATTGGCTATGCAGGGAGGGTTATGATGTGGTATAACCCGTTTAATTTTGCTGCGTTTATGATGCAGATTAGTGAGTTTCTTTGCTTTTTTAGCTGCTTTCTCACTCCTATCATGGTCGCTGGCTATGTTGCTGTCACTGTTGTGCCGCTCATATTTCTCGCTTCTTCCTGTGCTGTATTCCCTATCTCTCTCGTTTGATGGTGTTGATGTTTTCGGAAATAACTAGATCTTGCTATTTACTAACAGCATCCAGTTTGCATCTCAACAGGACCGGTCTACTACTGTGCTGCCATCTACATCACCCTTGCTCTTTCGTATGTCCTACATTACTGACTACCCATGTTCCTGTCCGAACTCCACATGTGGATGGGAGCATGTTCATACGAATCGCTAACGCACGTCATATTACCCAGCATCAACTACTTCGCCCCGGACCTGTCCCGCTTCAAACCCTCACTATTCTACTACATCTTCATTACCTGTGATATTATCTCCTTGATTCTCCAAGCAGCCGGCGGCGGGCTGTCCACATCTACATCCGGCCAGAGCCAGATGGGCGTCGACCTTGCGCTGGCTGGACTAAGTTTCCAGGTCTTCACCATGCTTGTCTTTTGCTTCTTCTTCGCCGACTACCTGATTCGATATTTCCGGTCTGGGCGGTGGAAAAACAGGGCTCACGATGGATCATCAACCCGACTGAAGCTCTTTTTTAGCTTCATGGTATTGGCCATCTTGCTGATTCTTGCGCGCTGCGCGTACCGATTGGCCGAGCTGCATGAGGGGTATAGATCCGAGGGGCTGATCCGTGACGAAGGGTTGTTCATTGCATTGGAAGGAGTGTGAGTATCTTCAGCTACGCTTATTGCTTGTGGAAGAGAGACTGAATAAGTGATCTCGAAACAGTATGGTTCTCGCTTCTGTGTATTGCCTTATGGTTGGACACCCGGGCTTGGTCTTCAAAGCAAAGAAGGACTCGGCATCGGGGGATCCTAGTAGCGAGCAGGAGCTCCAAGAATATCCTGGTCGATAAGAGCCGCACGAGAGTTTGCACTGGGCTCAATTGGAGAAGCAGGAGATGGATGCACGAAGCAGCGGGGCATATGGGCAGAGTATGGAAGCAACCTGGCCTCGGGCTTAATCTAATTGGAAGTCCAGTCTGCTTTATAAATGTACTAGTAGTCTCTAAGAGAAGGCAAAAGACACGGATACATGATGCTCACTCGCTCAGACTGCGCAAGTCGCGGGTCTAGTAGCAGCCGGCGAGGCAAACGCCGCCTTTGGAAAGTCGAGCAGCGCAAGGAGCTCCGGGTCTCCAGCGAATCGACTCTCCAGCAGCGTGCATATGGCAGGGCCCTCGTATCGTGCGCGGCGGTATATCCACCACTGCTCTGGCGACCAGACCTTTGCGTAGAAGTACGCCAAGAGCAAAAGAGCGCACGAGTCCCTGTTAAACAGCAAGTCGAGGAATCGCTCATCAAAGCTGCCAAGGAACGGCAAGAACTTCCCCATCTGCATACGCCCGCACTCCAGGGGCATGACTCGGGCGAGGGCTGTGGCCGGTCCATGGTACGGATTGGTCTCGACGGTGGAGGTTTCGTCCAGTCGGCAAAGCCACACCAGCTTGCGAGGAAGACCCGGGAGCTTGGGTTCCTCCTGGCCAACGCTGTTGGGGTACTCTAGTGACGAGAACATGCCGGCGAGAATGCTGCAGAAGATGCTATCAGGCCTGGAGGGATTTGCAAGCCGGTGGACGACTGTCTTTCGGGTGACTACACCCAGCCAGCTGAGGCTTTGGGCGGATGATGGAGTGAGCGGCCAAGGCTGCACAGGAGAGATTTCCCGAGTATCGGAGCATGCAGCCATACCGAGCATCATGGCAGCCCCCCATAGGGCATCCTTCTCTAGTGAATTTTGGGGGGGTGGAGAGAGTCTGGCGTTGAACAGGGAAATACCGTTGACAAAGTGAAAGGAAAGGGCGACAGCGTCCTGGCTATCCATTTGCCCGTCATTGTCCATGCTGTAGAGGCGAACTACAGCAAGGATCGTATGCATGAACCAGGGGTGCTGGTTAAGGTAGGTAATGTTAGCCCCCAAGCAAATTGTAAGATACTAAGATGCAAGAGTTGAAACTAACCACATGCGCTAGGTTCACCATGAGATTCTGGAAGGCAAGGGCCCTAGCCTCGGGATGGTTGGTAGCTATCGGTATCCGCCGGAACTTGGCAAGCAGCTCCATGTCGGTTGGACGGATCTGATACACCCGCCCCTTTTGCGCGAGTGGCAGTGTGATTGGTGGTTGAGTAACAGGTCGGGGTAGGTACCCAGTGTCGACCTTGAAGGTCTTAACAAAGGGCAGCTCCATTACGGAGAGCCCAGGCTTGTAACAGCACGCGACACCAAAAGCAGCACATCGTTTACACTCTGGTTTTGACTCGTCACACTGCTCACAAGGTCAGCTATCGTGATTGATGAAAAGCAGGAAGGCCAGGAACAGAAATGGGGAGTCTGGGGGTTCTGGTACCTTGACCCTGCGCAGTTTGCAATTGGCACAGCCTAATCTCGACTTGCGGTGCACTCTTCGCGATCGGCCGGACGATGTCGAGTCTGTACGAGACATGTCGAGTACAAATGCCGAGGTGCGACGGCCAGTTGTGGGAGTCAGGGCCGTTGACTGTGACATTGTTCTGACCCGAGTTCGTTTACCTTTTTGAGTTCGATCTGCGTTGGAAGATAAGGTACCAAAGGTAAGGTAGGTAACGATGTAATCAATATGGGCTTAAGACCGAAGGAAGGACGGGAGGAATGTGTATTCGCGGTACGAGTTACGCCTGGCTTGACTCGGAGTTTGACCCGAGACGTGATAGATTGCAATCATTAAGTTGTCTACACTCTAAGGGCCTACACGTGTAGTAAGCAGAAGGATCACCGTCATGTTGAAAGACACTAACCCCAATTCGTATTCCGCATCGGGTATAGCGACGTTATACCGGGTCGGCTCTTTCAAGGGTTGACTCAGGGTTATCTAAGGGTTCCGTAAATGGACCCGCACGCTAACCCCGATTCGCATTCCGCCTCGGGAGAGAGTAACCTCGTCTCGCATTCACAGTCCACAACTTCACAACCACGAAACATCAACCAGATGATATTGACTCGCCTCTCGCTGGAGGTTAGCTTTCCTGCTTCCTTCTGCTTCTATTCACTCGGCATTAATTCTGTAGACTCTCCTAAGTCCGTCCCTACCCCTTACTTCCGTTCATCACCTCATCGTCATGGCCCGTTCATCAAGGATATATGATCATTTCGATCCCCCGTTACTTCCTTCTTGCGATGCTCCAAGGGGCAAGCAGTCAACTCGACTATCACAAACCTTTACCTATCTTACACTCTGACAGCCTACTTATCCCACACGCAACCAAATCCCGATCGTCTTCAAACCACTTCCTCGACTCAGTCAATCCTCCCTCAACATCACAATGACCAGCTCATCGCAGAGCATTCCCGCCTCCATGAAAGCCTGGGTGGCCGAAGCCCCAGGTGCCGGAGCGGTCATTAAACAGGTTCCCACGCCCGAAGTCCAGCCCGGCACCGTCGTCGCCAAGGTCTTGAGCACCTTCATCTACCAATCCCGGCGCGACACCCTGAAAGCAACCGGCAAGGCTCCCTATTTCACCAACCCCTACCCATACATCCCCGGCAGCCATGCCGTGGTGCGTGTTGCCGCGACCGGCCCCGACACGACGGCCTTTTCGGTCGGCCAGCTCGCCATAGTCGACATCTTCGTCACCGCTCGTGACGATCGCACCGGAGTGCAAATTCTCTGGGGCACCTTTGACGGCGGCAGCCCTGCGTCCAAAAAATTCGCCGCCGACAACTGGCGGAACGGCCATTACGCCGAGTACGTCCGCGTCCCGCTGGAGAACATCCACCCGCTGGACGAAGCCCGTCTCTGCGGCAGTCCGTCCGCGGGCGGGTTGGGCTATAGCATTCCCGAGCTGGTCGTGATTCCTTCCCTCGCCGTGATCGAGGCTGGATATCGGCGCGTCAACCTGCGGGCGGGAGAAACCGTGGTCATCTCGCCCGCGACGGGCCACTACAGCGTGGCCGCCGTCGCGCTGGCAGATGCTATTGGTGCAAATATCATTGCCCTGAGCCGCAACGGCGAGCGCCTGCAGAAGATCAAGGAATTTTTCCCGAGGATCAAGACGCTGCAGCCCACCGGCGACGTCAAGCAAGACACGGAGGCCATCAAGAAGCTCGCGAATGGACCCGTGGATGTTGTGGCTGATGTCTCGTCGCCTGCCATGGTTGGTTCGACGCATATTGCCAGCTGCATGGCTGCTGTGAAGAATTATGGCCGCATCTGCCTCCTGGGCGGCCGGGGGGACCCGAGCTTGCCGATTTCGTACAGGGATGTTGTGTTCCGCAACCTGAAGATTGAAGGTTCGTACATGTTCCAGTGGGAGGACGTGAGGAGCGTTATCAAGATGGTCGAAACAGGCGTGTTGAAGCTTGGAAAGGACTCGATTTTCCCGGTTGTCGCAGAGTTCTCGATCGACAACCTGGAACAGGCGGTGGCCAAGATCGAGACGGATCCGGGTCTGGGTAACCTCGTGGTGCTTAACCCTTAGGACTCGGTTGGCACGCTGTCGTTCTCGTCTTGCATCCCTGAACAGAGCCCACCAGGAAGAGCCTTCAGATGTGGGTGTTTGACTTCAAGGAACACGATCATGTATCTAGTCGCTCGCTTTTCCCCCAAAGGTACTTCTCAAGCTCAGAATCTAGCATTTCCAGTTCGCGTTAGTTTCATACAAGCTTGGCGCTTCAACCTTGATGGTCATTTAGTGGCAAGAGATATCACGTCTAGTCCATCCGCCGAGAAGGCATGGGATCATGGTTTCCAAGTGATATCACCAATATCAACAGTATAGGAATTCCAGACAGAGACTGCAGGTGCAGTATTGACGGGCTTAGAGTCCCAATATCCTGTACTAAGTACCCAAGGCATACCGTCAGTATTACCAGACTTCTGCCAGGACTCGATATGGGACTTGACTCACTTGAGTGACATGAACCTCTCTTGAATCGGATGTTGCGGCACCAACAGTCGGTGTCAGTACTCAGAAAGAATTATCTAAACTTTAGCAACAATGAACATCTCAACTACTGGGCAGTTAACCAAGTGACAACAGTAGGTGGAGAAAATACCTGGTATCCTAGATACGAATGGTTCGAACATATATATACAGCGAGAAGCTTATATAGTAGTAGGCACACTATATACCACAGACAGAGCAAGTAGCCATCGCCAACAGTTCCACACCTAGTTAACACACGCTTATGTCGGCTTCCAGTTGGCGTCTGCAATCTCGTAGAAAGCAGGATCGAAAGCGGGAGCGACTTTCACATGTTAGCATTTCCATAGTCCTTATTGAAGTGGAAAGACACAAACTCACCAGTCGTTCCAACAAGCGTCCAATCCCCCGTGCTCTTACAGCTCTGCCACTCCCACGAGCCAATCACCACAGCAGGCTGCTGGCTCTTGAAGACATCCGGGCCGAGCACCACATTGCGGACACCCGTCCCATTGTTGTGCGAGAGGAACATCTTGAGGGGCGCGCCAGCATAGTAGTGCCAGACCTCGGCGGCGTCGATGCGGTGCCAGAGCGACTGGCCCGCCGAGCCCTCGAGCAGATAGTAAATGGCCGTGCTGGCGGAGCGGGTGCCGTTGCCGGTGTTGATCATGAGGGGATCCCGGAAGATCTCCTTGAAGTAGCCCTTTTCCGGGTTCGGGGCAAGGCCGAGCTGTGCGACGACTTCCTGCGCTGAGCGCTTTTCGACGGGCTTGGATGCGATCGCGCCCTGGACCAGGCTGCTGAGCAGCGCCAGGGGCAGCAGGCAGGACAGGAGCGTTATTTTGGCCATTGTCGTCCGGTTGATGGGAACGCGGAATCGTTCGAGACGGATGTTATGATTGACGATGGATCGCGTAGAAAAGCCCTAACACTCAACTTGCGCGCGGTGTGGTGCTTTTGTAGTGTACTTGTACCTGACCCAACGTGATTGCGCGCCCTGTTGGCCGCCCCTGTCGGCTTAGCGCTCCCATGTTCGCCGAGTCAGCGGTCTTCCCGTGCGCCGCTGGTCCAGGACGGGAATTGTCAACCGAGCGCAATGCAATAACTGCTCATATTTACCACTCCACTACGCTCCATTTGCATTAGCTGAAGATCGAACTAACTAACCTGTTGCAAGGGGCGCTCTTCCGAGAGAATTTATCCCCTTTCCAAGAAGGGCAACGTGTGGTCCATGGCTGTGGGGAATACCCCTCATAAAGAGGCGTGCCACCGCTATGCAGGAAGAGGCTTGGGAATGGGTGGGGAAATATCCGTATTGCGAGCAGCTTTGTCATCAAGGTTTCCTGCCACCAGTTCGACCAGCTGCATTCATCATGAGCGGGAAACAGTCGGCGAGGGAGCAGAAGGCAAGGCCGATTCAACTGCCCTCCCTAAGAGGCGGTAGGGCCAAGCTTTAATAGTAAGTAAAAATGCGCATGCAGATGCATCCCAAGGCCTTTTGTGATACCACTTGTTGACACGGAGCGAAGTGCTACCTCGTACCGGCGACCGAGGCCCCTCCCGCCTGGGAGATTCCGGTACCCGCCACCCGAGGGTAACGTTACGGTGCAACGCAGCCATCAGAATGGATTTACGAAGGTCCCGGCAGCGCGAGGCCGTCGCATACGCCAATCATGTCCCCCTCGGAGCACACGTCCGTACGCTGTATTACCGTAAAAAAGTGGTGCAACCGCCTTCGACGGACCGAGTGCTCAGTTTTCCTGCTGCAGCTGGAACGAAGGGGAATGAACAGGAATGATGATTGCTGTGGCCTTGCCGGCATAAATGGCAAACTTGAAGTGGGAAGGAGCGACCAAACTGCCTAGAGTTAGCGTATTCCGTCGCTCAGCACCACTGCCCGCACCTTTTCTTCCAGTTTGCACTCGACAGTCAAGCCAAACCTGCACGTTTATTCAATCCAAGCCAAGCCAAAAATCCCACCACGCAGTCAGACCACGATGACGTCCAATCGCACAGCCCAAGAAGTGATCAAAGAGCTGAACCTCGTCCCGCACCCAGAGAAAGGCTATTTCATCGAGACCTTCCGCGATGAAGCAAAGTCCTCCAGCGAGGGCAAGGAGCGCTCCAACCTCACATGCATCTATTACCTCCTGGAGGGCGAAGCCGGCATGTCGCACTGGCACCGCGTGCTCGACGCCGTCGAGGTATGGCATCACTACGCCGGCGCGCCATTGCAGCTTTCTCTGTCGTGGGATGACGGAAAACCCGTGAGAAATGTGATCCTGGGGAAGGATCTCTGGAAGGGAGAGCGCCCTGCCGTCGTGGTCCAGAGAGGCGAATGGCAGCACGCCCAGAGCCTGGGCGACTGGACCCTGGTGGGCTGCTCCGTGGCACCCGCGTTCACTTTTGAGGGGTTCGAAATGGCCAAGCCAGGGTGGGAGCCGAGAGGGGCAGGATCGTCACAGTGATGGATGGATCATGGCGGGGCTTGTTTATTGGAGGGTTATTGGGGGATGCCTGTCGCCGGCCTGGTGGGAACACAAGAGCCGCGGCGCGGCATTTTTGATCCCCGGGCTAGGCGGGCCTGCTGCGCCGCCGGGCGAATTGCCACTCCGGGGTAGTACTGCGCTTAAACGAGTGGTGTGTTGTGCGACGAAGTCGAGGACGTGTGCAAGCGATCGCTTGTTTTCAGTGTATGGGACATTCCTTTCTTGGACGAAGAGTCAAACCTGCAATTGACGATCGGATCAACCTTTTTCAGTATCCAATGTGATATAGTACCATACTTACTGTGGTACCCGTAACATCAAGCCACAATCGATATTTCCTGCGGCGGGATCGACTCCTGGAGGCAGCCATCGGGAAGGTGAGCGATGATCCGGTAGGCGCCCAAGGCACTAAGCCACATTTGGTAGCGCTATCTTTCAGGGGCTGGGTTATCACCTAATGATAACCCGGGAATACTAGTGTAAAAACCGACAAATGCACATGCAACGATTGAAGGCAAGCGCGAGGCATGCCGGCACTCCCAATCGTCAATTGCCAGTTGAATTTCGGGTCGAATTTGCCTATCTCAAATCATTGCCGTCGCACTGCGTGCACCACACCACACATCTGCACAATCGCTGGCACATCCTATTTTTACCGCCCAGTTTCCCGGTCGAGTGGCATTGCAGACATTGGATGCACGAGATCGACGGATTTGTTTCCCTTGCCTCGATGGCCAGCCAATTTTCCATCCTGCGCCCATGCCATTTTACAAGCCTCGACCCCAACTGATGCTGGCAAGAAGCTTTCTCGTCCTGCACCATGCCCTAATTCGTTAGCAGCAAGTCCTTGCGCGTCTCCCCTCCACAGATGTGATAGCCTCATCCTTTTTGGCGCTCTTGGCTCGGTGCCGGCCCTGCACTGCACATCTGCATCATGGCAGACAATGGACTCTACGAGCTTCGGGAAGACCTGCGCATGTCCATGATCATCGCCGCCTTCACGGGAATCTCATGGTACATTGGCGCCGAGATCAACACGACTCTGTTTTTGCTCTTCAAGCGCCGTCGCGGCCTGTATTTTTGGTCCGCCGCGCTCTGCTCGTGGGGCGTCGTTTTGCAACCCCTCTTCATCATCCTCGCCGACTATGGAATATGGACCAACCTCAGCGGGTCCATCACCATGATCTACCTGACATGGTTCATCATGGTGGTTCCGCAGAGCTGGCTGCTGTATTCGCGCCTGCACTTGATCGCTCAGTACGGAACGATGCTGAGCTGGATCAAGTTCATCCTGATCTTCACTTCGATCGTCTTTTCCGTGCCCACCATTGTCATGGGCACCATTGCTGTGAGCAGATTTCCATTTGGTCTGTCCGTGCTGGGATCAGCTACTGACGCGAGGTCGGAAATGTACAGCAAGCGACAAGCATCAACCCCGACTTGTTCCGCATCAACTTGGCCTGGGACCGCGTTCAACTCACAGTCTTCTTCGTCCAGGAAACAGCTCTGTCACTGCTGTACATCTTCCAAGCCCGCAAATACTTACGCAACTCGTCTCTGCTCTCCAAACCCTATACCGTTGAGCCCACGCCAGGAGAGGAGACCGCCCCTGCACGCGCCACTCCGGAAACGCACCAAGTCCTTCTGCATCTCGTCCTGGCCAACTGCCTCGTTATCGCCCTCGACATCTCCCTGCTGGGCGTCCAGTACGCCGACCTCTTCTACTTGCAAGGCGCCTTCAAGCCGTGCGTTTATGGTGTCAAGCTCAAAGTGGAGTTTGCCATCCTGAACCGGCTGCTCGAGCTGGTGCGCAGGCGCGGGAGGGGCGGAATGGGGACGCTGTTCTCGGACGGGAGCGGCAGTGGAGGAGGCATTGGGCTCTCGCTCTCCGCACCGCCACCGGGAGGCGAGCCCTACTCGACGCCAAGAGCAGGACAGTCTCAGCCCCACATCCTGGTGTCAAGGTCTGTCGAAGTGGTGTCGAAATGGGACGACGAAAACCGAGCTGTCACCGGCAGGCACGAAGAGATTAGCCTTGGACAGCTGGGTCGCCGGCTGGCTACGGATCCCTCCCGGTCGCAAAGTCATGAAAGCCAGGATCCGATTTTGGCTGAGGAAGGTCGCGGCCGTGGTAATATAAGCGACTGAGACGACCCCGGAACGATACTGCATCCGCCACAACGGCGACTGTACAGTACTAGGATTAAAACGCAGGGCCGGTCGAGCACAACCATTGCAAGGGAGTCGGCGTTATTGGTTTCATGGTATTACGGGTTTCTCTAGGACGACGGGATGTCTGAAACGGTTGGCTAGGTATGGGATTTATTTGCGATTCACGATACCCGGATGTGCCGTTGTATACTGGCAAGGTAATGTGCCGCCTTGAGGAGGACAGGACAAAAGAACTTGACCATTTTGTTATATATCAACCTTTACGACCATTCATGAGGATGAACTAATTGCCAGCACATGCCCTAGGCCCTTGACACTGCTAACGGCTCGACAACCTCCCCTTGCGGCCAAGCCTTCAAAACGCCCATTGCTTGCACCAATTCTTCATCAGCTCCGGCGTAATAGCATGCATCATCCGCATCGTCTTGCTTCGGCTCTTGGTTCGCGCCAAGTCCATGGCGACATACCCCTGACCTTCCCGAGTAGCTTGCACCCACGCCTTATACGTCTCCAGCAGTTTGACACCTGGGTTCTTGCTCATGTCCTCGGTCGTTGCCTGGCTCTCCTCCAAAGCCCTTACCCACTCCTCCAGGCTAACCAACCTCTTGATCCGGTCACCATAAAACTCCTTGATCGCCTCTGCCAGCGTCAACCATTGAGTCGTCTCCGGGTTAATGCCATGGAAATAGCCCCCCATCTCCTCCACGGGGACGTAACACGCCACGCCGGACACCTCCAGCACAAGCTTCGCGATCCCCTCAATGGGCGCCCAATCCACGGTCGACATCTGTCCCAGACTATCCGGGAGAAGGCCAAGATAAAGGGAGCTCGCTATGATACTCGGCAACCACTCCTGGCGATTCCAGTATCCTTTCTCAGTACTCGGCCCAGCAATCTGCCCCACGCGAATGATTTCACTCGGCACCCCTGACACCTCGCTCGCCTTTTCCAAGATGAGACTCCCGATGAGCTTCGACCGGCCATAGCCGCCTGTACTTATACCAAAGTCATGCAGCGGCCGTTCCGGCACTGGCTCCGGCCGCTTCCACGCCGCGACGGTGGCGATTGACGAGATAAAGACGATAGGAACACGCTTCGCTGCCTTGTTGCTGAACTCGACCAGGTTGCGCACCCCACGCAGATGCGGCTCGAACGACTCGACGGGTATGTTGAAGTTGACCGGCCACTGGTTGTGGATGACTCGATCGACCGAAGTGAGCAGGTTGGTGTACACGTCGTGGTCGAGGCCGAGGTCGAACCGTGACAGGTCGGCGTGGAGGAAGGCGGCTTTGGAGAAATCTGTGCTCAAACCGCGGGCTGCATTACCTTTTGCCTGGCGGGCTTCTGCGTCGTCAGAGCGGTTCAGGCAGATGATCTTCTTTACCCTGGGACAGGAGATCGCCTGGTCGAGCATGTACGACCCCAACGCGCCGGTCGTGCCGGTGATGACAATCACCTGATTCTTGTCGGCAGGGGGCGGCTTGCCGGTCCGCGCCGCGGGCATGTCGGCCGTGTATTTGTCGATCAGGATCTTCATGGCCGTCTCTTCCTGCTGTGCCTGCGCCTCTCCAGCAGCGGCATCCTGTCCTTCTTTGTTTACGACTGAGAACAGGTACTCGGCCAGCCGTCGCGAGGTTGGGTTGCCGTAGATGACACGGGTGGCTACGGCTGAAGCATCAACACGCACTCCAGCTGCCTCGAGGGCACCCCGAAGGAGCCGCGAAGCGTTGATGACTTGCATCGAGTCGATTCCGACGGTGAAGAAATCCGTGTCTGGTTCTAGCTTGGGTGCCTTAAGCCACTTCTCAAACAGGGTTTCGATGGACTGGGTCAGGCCTTCCTTGGAGCTGAGATCCAGGTCGGGGGTTTCGGAGGAGGTGAGCTGGTCGGCGTGCTCATATATCTTGTCGATCTCGTCTTTGTACATCTTGATGGTCCTGGCTCGTTGGATGGTTCCCTTGTCTGACCTCAGGAAGGGCTTGCCAGGGGTGGAGAAGGCAATGAGTTGCCGGCCGATCTGGCCGTGGGCCACTGTTTCTTCGTTCGCCTTGACGACTAGCGGCCAGACTCTGTCCAACAGCTCTTGCTCTTCCTTCTCGTCCTTTGGTTGCACGACAGGCTCGAGGATCAAGGCCGGCTGGAACCTGTTGCTACCAACCACAAGGGCCCCTTTGATCTCAGGGTGGCTCATGACGATCTGTTCAATGCTCACGGGGTTGAGTTTCTCGCCGTTTGAGAAGACAATGATGTTGTCGGAGCGGCCGCAGTACATCCAGTGATCGGGCAACGACGGATGAGGTTTGTACAAGTCCTTTGTGCTGTACTCCTTGGCGTCCGGAAAGGTGTAGAAGAAGCCTTGAAAGTCTGGGTCTTTCTGCTTCCTGACAATCACCATCTCGTAGACGTCTTCCTCTGCCGACTTTCTCCAGTCGCAGCCGAAGACCTCGGAGTTGATGATGAAATAGCGCCAGAGCTTGGGATTGGGCTGCCAGTAGAGTGGAAAAGGTGAATACCTGATTCTGGTAAGTCTGCTATCCGGTTTCTTAACTGTTCACAAGGAGGCTTTACTCTGTAGCCCCTATGACATTGACTAACGTGACTCCTCCCTTGATCAGCCTATTCCCTGCGTCCTCTGTCAGATTTCCTGTTGAGTTTGCCAGTCAGCATGCATTCCTGCCTGGTAGCTCTCACAGGGACGCGCAGCTTACCTCCTCCGAATGTCACATACGCCAGCTTATTAAAGACATCCACTGACTCCTTTGACTGGCTCAGTTCTTCCAGGATTGCCGGCGGCAGCAGTACCGACTCGACATCGGCATACTTCAGGCATTGCACTGCCATATCCGACGAGAGCGGTCGATCGCCTATGCCCAACGCAACGGGGAGGTCCCAGTAGTGGACCATGAGCAAAGACACGTAAAGGGCGGCGGCGTGATAGAGCGGCACTGGCGAACCACATGTCAGCGACCTAGATACATCCTGGGTACAATCTTGCGTTCTTACTCGGGACCAAAATCCTCTTCGCCCTCCTCGCCATCTCGTCGAGGATGAATCTCCTGCCATTCCACTCCCCGAGACTGTGATACTTATCACCAATCGCAACCATGCCCTGCCTTGCAACGATGGGCTTCGGCAGACCCGTGCTTCCGCTGGTATGCAGCACCACCAGGGGATCCCATTCGGCCTCGTCAAACGTCTTATCATAGGGGTACGGCTCAATCTGCTCGTCCGGAAACCATTCTTGCAGCGGGAACGTCATGAAGGCCTGCATATCCCGCTCCTGCAGCCAGGGCTGGACCATGGCCTTGTAGGCCCTATCAAACCAGATGATGTTGCAGTTGGTCTGATAGAAGATGTTCATCTGGCCCTCTTGGGAGTTTCGTGGTGAGATGAAGAGCGCCTTGTAGCCGGCCTTTACGGCTCCAAGGGTGAATATCAGGTATCGGACGTCGTTGGGGCCGATGTAGGCGACGGTTCTGAACTCGCCATTGTCGGGCTTGCCCGTGGAATCGACCAGCTTGCGTGCCACGCGGTTGATAGCGTTGGCTGCTTGCTTGTATGCGATCTTTCTCCAGCCATCTTGGGGGTTGGACGTGTTGGGAATGGAAACCCACTCCCGGGTCGGGTCGCTTCGAGCTCGGTCGTCGACAAGTTTCACCAGCAGCCTTCTGCCATATTGTGGTGATGGTTCTGTCGTCGGGTGGGCATCCATGATGACGTGCAACTTTGGGTGTAGGTATCGACGTATGGCGTGTAGCGAGAGCCTCAGCCTGTTGCACCAAGCTTGGACGGTTATACCAGCGTGGTCGCTCGCTGTTTGTATTCATATTCGGTTGACGGCTGGTTGAGCCGCCACTGAGCCGTCGAAAGACCGAGAGACCGAAACCTTTGCATCCCACAAGAACTACGACGGCATGAAGTCATAGGGAACGTCCTACCTGACGTATCCTTACCTCTGGTTCAACTGTGTCAGGCCCGAGACCCCGCAATGGCATGAATCATGCTCCAGACACGACAGCCTAAGCTACTACCATAGCTCTCATATGTAGTGCGTATACATGGCTGGAACAGCGTTCCAACGCAGCGGTCCGTCCCGCGGGGTAGTCCCTAGTGAGAAAGAAGCCTTGAACTGCCACACTTTGGAACCCCGGCTTTGACCATACTACCGAGATCGGTGACGCAACCTGCTGCAGTTTAGTGCGTAGTACCCATACTTGACGCGGCAAGCGGGTCCTGTCATGATGGCGTCTCCATATAGACCGGCATACTCGGATGCCCGAGCGGGAAAGGATCGGAGCATTGCGATATTGCCGCCGCGGCGCCGCTGCGCTGGGCTCGCGCCGCGATCGGAAACAGGGGCGGGAATAACCGGTGTATATTCTCGTCCGGGGTGAAACGTCACCGGCTGTTCGTGGCTATGTATAGTGGTCATAAGCTTTGAGAACTTCCAGTTGTTGACGAGCAGTAGCTGTTGTCTTCTTCGCGCGCTCGCGGCCTCGCTCTGATCTCGGCAGCCGAGCGCCCCCTGCACTGCAGTGCCTTGCGCTTGGTCTCCTTAGTCGCCTCACACAGAGGTTTATAAATGAGGGATATCTACGTTCGTTGGGCATCGGATATATCCACAGCATCTCGGTAGCAACGTCATGTGTCGATGAATGATTGGTGGTATATTCCACGTAAGTAGCAGTTGTTGTCTTTGGTTCAGTGTGGTGACCGTTCAGGTTATACAAGTGCCGTAATATATCTAACAAGGCCAACAAGATGCCTTCCATTCGATCCTATCCGTCTGCGTATGGCTGACACCGTTGACAAATTCGTGCTACCGGGTTGTAACTGAAAATGCCTGGTGCACTACCTTAGCCATCTTCCAGGCGACTCACTGGTAGTTTGTACACATCGAACTAAGTCAGCCCAAAGGTCATACACGCCACCTGGCCATCGTGTAGTGTATACCAGTGCTTGAGATGAAATTCTCCATGATTGCCCCTATACTCGCTCATCATTCCCTTCGTTGTCTTCTACCAACCACTACACCAAATTCAACGTCATCCACACAATAATCCATCACGATGCGTCTCTCTGAGTTCTGCTTAGCCATAGCCGCGTTGCTAGGCACTTGCAAAGCAGCCCCAGCTGGTCCCATCAGAGACTCTATACCAGCCCCGAGTAACCTCATACCGGGAAGCATCCAGATCGCCGAGGGCGTGTGGTATAGCAACCGAACCGGGAATGCCAGCGTCACGGACCTCGGTCACGAACTAGCTGCTCAAATCAGTCACTGCCGCGTCGAGGACTCGACCTATGAGAACCAAGGAAGCGGTGGTTCTCCTTACGCCAAGGACTGCTGGGTTCTTCATGACAATATCGTCGGGGACGGCGACTGGTAAGTGATGTGACAAAATGCAAAAATACCAATATCAACTTTTGGCACTCCCAGAGACATACAAGAGATGACGGGATACTTCAAAATTGACTAGAATCCAGGACGGTCACCCTGCTCGACCAGCATCAGATAGCGCAGCACGGTTCCTGCGCTTTTGGCGTAACGTACTGGGGCAACCTCGGTGGAGAGCCGTATTTCCTGGTTGGGAACGACGACGTCCGTAGGATTGTCAGTCGGTCCATTGAGCTATTCATGTTTCATGGCAACGGAGCTGACAGGGTTGGCACGAAGGGGAGGATGTATTGTCGGCCTGGCGATCGCCCCGTCGAATGGGGATTATATTGGAATCCAGGGTTCAGTGGATAATGCTTGTGCAAGGTCATCGCCATGATTGAGGGCTGGGATAGAAGCAGTAACATCCTGGGGTCTGGTTGCTTGTAGTTCAAAGCGCTGCGTTAGACTTGGTCGCTCTAGCGTATAGCATTCTACTAGTAGTCTAGTAATAGACTAGGGGTAATGCTCGAATCAAGCATCGCAACTTTAAGGATGCCCAGGACGCTTATCCATGACAATATCACATCTTCCCTGATTCGACACCAGCTACCTCGACAGCCTCCACAAGGGGCTTGGGCTCCGCCCCCGTCTCCAAGCCATCACGCCGCTGCAACTCCAGAAGTGCCTCGTTCATAATGTTGGTCCGTGTAATCTTGAACTTCCAGGCAGGTATCCCCCGGTCAAAGAGCTCGTCAATTTCCTCCAAAGTCCGCCCCTTCAGCTCGGGCAAGCAAAAGAAGAAGAAGGCGCCGCAGACGAAGTTTGAGCCAGCCCAGATATAGGCATATTTGGCCCCCTGGTCATTGCGGATCATCAGTTACCAACGTTAACCGGGGGCTCTAGGGCAATGTCATGCTCACCCAGTCCAAATTCTCAGGGTTGATGAAGTAAGGTGAGCAGAACCCCGTCAACCAAGCCAAGAAGTACCCCAGACTGATGGCCGAACCCACCGTCCAGGACCTCAGCCTCGTGCTAACAAGCTCGGTGGCCACAGGGTAACTTGCTGCACCAACAAATGCATTGTATGCAAACATGTACAAGGACGTGAAGGCTATGAGAAAGTTCCGCGCGAGATCTGTTCCAGCTGACGTTGTCGCGGTAATGGCCATGGCCAGCATGCACAACCCCTGAGTCAGGGAGCCGATCATCATGATGCTACGTCGGCCAAAGACGTGGCGCATCAGGTAGATGCCGAAGTTGACGCCGACGAATCCGAGGCAGGTGTTCATGATGGAGTATTTGAAGGCTTCGTCAATGGTGAGGCCCGATACAGCCATGAAATAGGTTGTGTAGCTGATGAGGAACCAGGAGCCGCTGGTATTGTGGCAAGTCAGTGCTGTGCTCGAAGTTGGAGCTGCCAGAGAGGGCTTGATACCTTCCAGTTTGAGCTGTTGATGTACATACGGTCAGCGTACCGGAACCAACAACGCACAGACAGGAGAGTAGAATCTGGGATGGAACTCACTAGCTATAACGCCGAAGCAGAGCAGTGTCCGGCGCAAGTTGCTACCTATCAAGACATACAAGTTAGTAGGTCATCAGATGAGAGGAAATGGTATAGGAAGATGAGCATGGGTCGAAGGTGTCTTACCCCTGAACATCTCAAGCGGTCCAACCGAGCTCGCCAGCTTCTTTTCCTCCTCAATCCCCTTAACCATCTCCAACCACTCAAGCTCAAAGCTCTCGTGGCCCAGAGAGTCCCCTCTCAACGTTTGTAGCGCTTTCCGCCCCTCTCCATTCTTCTCCTTATTAACCAAATACCTCGGCGACTCAGGCACAAAGAACAGCCCCACCGACAAAAGCACCGGCACAATGAACTGAATCCCCAACGGAATCTGGTACGACGCCTTATCCATCATCTTCGACGTAGCATTCGTAACCACAGCGCCAACAATACTCCCAATATTAACCCACTCCGAAAACAGAGCGACCATGACAGCACGGAGGTGAGCCGGAGCCGCTTCGGCGCAGTAGATGTTGGAGAAGGTCACTAGAAAGCCATTGCCAATACCCAAGACCAGCCGGCCGAGATAGACAACCCCCCAATCGGTGGTCCCAATCTGAATGGCTGTGCCAAGCGCCGTTAGCAAGCAAGCCAGCCAGAGAGCGGGCTTGCGGCCGAAGAAATGCGCGAATGGCCCCGCGAAGATGGAAGATAGGAAGGCGCCTAGGGTGAGGAGCGAGCCGATCAGTTGTTGGAAGGTTCGCTGGCTGTTGTTTCAGCACGTTCTGTTCGTAAAAGGAGGAAGGTAAGAAGAAAAGCCAGGTACTCACGTCAATCCCGTATCCGCCTTCGAGATTTGGGTCAGGGTACCCAAATACCTGGAGGAACCCGGGCATGGCTTGCAGGCTGGCAAGACAGGCAGAGTCAAGGCCGTATTGCATGTTGGCTACAGCCACGATGGCGCATATGAGGAGGCATTTCCTGTTCGCCCAGAGGGATGTCTCTGGGAGGCGAGCGTGTGCCGCCGGTTCTGAAGCCATGTTGTTCTGGATGATGATGTGCTTGCTCTCAGCTGAGTTTGCCTTCTCTCTCCATGTAAGCCGTGTGGTTCCGCATTGGATCTTGCTTCGCAGCACTTTAGACTTACCACTCGTTCAAATATGGAGAAGGGGATATTTCATCAGCTGCTACTTGGTAACCGTGACTATCTGGACACCTGGAGGAAGGAGTTGACACTAAGTACGGCCGTTGGGTTGACGTGTTTCGATTCTTCAACCGCACCGTATTGTTTTACAGGCTATGAGGGGGGAGCTCCTCGCCGGGTATCTTCTCCCAGCACATCTAAGATTAAGGCTTATACCCGAAGACCGTGCAGTCACCCCAGGGTCAGGTCTTCCCCGCATGCGATCCCCATCTCGGCGATTTTTTTGTATTAGCTCGGTAGGTTCAGTTATCATACCTTGGTAATTGGGGTTGGTCGTCCCAGGCTGCATCGAGCCTCGCTTGTGTAGCGCTGAACGCATCGCATTGCAGAAGACAGTAGAAGTTGCAAGAAAGGCCTGCCATCCAGCGGCAATCAGTTGCTGGGTAAAACGGGCAAACAGGGAAGACACATCAACCTAGTTTTGGCGCAGGCTTCCCTAGAGAACATTGTTTATTGATCTAAGCTGTATTCAAAACTGGAAAGTCATTTCTGAAATCTCTCTAGACCCCATTCTCTGCCATGCCTCCATTGGCCCATCAGACGCCAAAGGTTTACTTCCGAACTGTATCCTTTCTCGGGCGCCCTCTCGGTTGCTTCTGGCCCGTCGTCGCTCCTTGTCTGGGCCGAGCCGGTGCCGGTGCCTTGGACACAGCCGACTCCTTGGCTTTTCTCGGACGGCCCCTCTTGGGCTTGTCTGCAGGCGGACGAGCGGGAACAGGCCGAGCAGTTCGTCTTTCCTGCGGTGGGGGTGCGAGGAGGTTGGCTTCCATGGCCGCGATCCTGGGGCTGCGCCGTAGCGGTTGGGCCGGATTCTCATCCCGTCGCCGCCGCTGCCGTCGGCGCTGGGGTAGCGCTGGAGGTTGCGCAGGCTCAGGGGCCTTTGGCGGATCGTTGGGACTCGAGGGTTCCGGTGAAGCTTCAGGGGAAGGGGAGGCGAAGAGTCCAGTTCTTCGGACATGAAGTGGATGGCCCCGAGGATAGTAGGGGCGGGGCTCGGGCGGGGGAGTCGGAGGCGGGATGGCTTCGAGCGCATCCACCTCGGAGGGCGTAAACTCCATGTCCATGGTGTTGAGGGGCGTCAAGTCTTCGGGCTCCGGGGATGGACTCTCATGCCGCCACTTCCACCCGACGGCAAACTCACCAGACGGATGTTTCCAGTCCTCTCTCCAGTCGCCCCTCAGCTTCCACCGTTCGTTTACGTGCTTCCACATGGGCTCCCTATAAAGCCGGCGCTTTTCAAAGGGGATGCGATGGAATCTTTCCGTTTCCTCCCACGCTTCAACACTGTACATGAACCAGGGCCGGGAAATGATGAAGGATTCGGCTTGGGAAGCCGGCGCGTCCTCCTGCAGTCGAGAGCGTGGAGGCACCGGACTGTGCTCGTTGCGACGGAGGCCCTGGCGCAATCTTACAGCGCGTGTGATGGGATGCTGTGGATCCTTGTAATCGATAGCGGGGCTGTCATGCTGCCACCTCCACTTCCATTGGGATGGGTTATCGTTGGGCTGCGGATTGTTCTGCCGGTCAGGAATTCCCCACTGGGGATTCCAAACGCCGAGCTTCTGCCAGCGTCGTTTGATGTTGCGTCGGACAATGATATTCCTGCGCTCACGACCTACCCGCCCTGGGCCGAGGTATTTCTTCGCCTCGTCGCTAGAAGCGTGATACGACCATGCGAAGGAGTCCACACGCGCTTGTTCGATGCGCTGTTCCGTACGGTAGCGTTCCCCAGGATCATACGCTTGGGCGTTGCGGTACAAGCGATAGGCGACTTCGCGTTGTTCGTCATCGCTCAGAGGAGCGTCCATGAGGTCCTTGAAATCGTCCAACACGGTGTTGGCATTGAGGCCCAATGCCGGGTGAAACATGGCATTTTCTTCTTCGTCTTCAGTTGAGGATTCATACGGCGGTGGCTCATCGCGATCGAAGCGGCGGAGAGCACGGTCGTGCATGTCGGGGTTGGCCGCAAGCCGCTCGAGAGCTGGAAAGGCCTCAGATTGGAGTGCATTGTTAATCTGCACTTCGTCAAGAAGGCGCGGCATCTTCTCCTTCTCGTGGTGTTGGTTATTTGCAGCGAGAAGTTCACAGGTGTTTTCTGGTGATGGAAGCGAAAATGAGACACGCGCATGAGTTATTATGGGTGGTTCAGGAAGGCGCGACCATCACGTGAAAAGCCGAAAATACTACATGAGGAAGCCGCCCTCGAGCCGCCCAATGTAACGACGCTCACTTTTCAACCCGCGTCTTGATTCTTGACCCAATCGTGATGGCAGACACATCGAGTTTGGTTACACTGATGAAGTGTCGCGCGCTTCCTCGAACCAACATACCTAAGGTTCCATGACTAACACTCATGGTTCAGAACACCTGCGGCCTGCGGGCGGCATGCCAGGCAGCAATACAAATGTCTTCGCCCAACCCCGTCGTTTAACGGGGAAGATGTCTCTCGGTTTCTGCGCACGACTCCGTTGCTTTCAGTTCCTTCCCACAATAAGATAGCTTCGACGCTATGGTTCGGAATGTCAATGCGAGCACTCTTTTTCATTTGGTACCTACGAACCAAACAGCCCACGATGCACTTCTTCACCCTGACAACAGTCACTTTGTTTCGACAAGTCCTTCCCGCAAGCAACTGGGACTAGAAATCGGTTTCCATGTCCCGTCGACGCCTAGCGGCCGTGTTATAACCAGACTCGGGCGAAATGCGGACCTCATCCTCCGCGGACGTGCGGTCTCAGCAGTCCACGTCGCATTCGAGATTCACCCAGAGACCCTCGTTGTACTGCTGTCGGTCCGGTCCAAGAACTCGACGTCTGTCACCATTGCACCGATGCAGAAGGCAGGGCACGAAGAGGTAATCGACGGAGATTGCGTCATTGTCTACGGACAAGATTATCGTATGACGATCGCGTCTCATAATTTCGAATTGATATGGCGGAGACCCGAAGCGTACGACGTGATAATGGCGCTAAGGGAGCTGGCGATACGAGGGTACCAGGACTCTCTGCAGCGGCTACAACATGTCCGATCACGGGACCTCCCAACTGAATTCGATCAGTCAGAACTTCACACATGGCACAACACCAGAATACACACGGCACGCAAAGTCCTGTTCCGTGAAGCCGAAGGAGCACCTCGTGCCCTTGTCGGCGAGGGACAGTTCGGGAAAGTCTTCCGCGCAGTCGACCTTGTATCTGGGAACCCCTTCGCCGTGAAAGTGGTCTTGCTGCATAAGTATACCAACATGGAGCTGGCGCGAGCCGCTCTTCACAGGGAGGTCAAGACTCTTGAGAAGCTCAAACATGTACGTTATACTGCCATTACCGCAGCCACATGCTAACCGCATAGCAGAGGAACATTGTCGAGTATCTAGGTACCGCCAAGTGGGATACCATCCAACCCGAGATCTTCATGCCTCTACGCCCAGGGAGCCTCAGGTCGCTTGTCGAAACCAGGGACAGCGTGCCAGTGTGCGACGACGACAGCCTGTGCATGCAAGTTCTGGAGCAGATGCTCTGCGCCCTCGATTACCTGGCCTCCCATGGGCTATGCCACCGAGATGTCAAGCCCGAAAACATCCTCTACTGGCCTGTGACCCAAGGGGTATATGGCTTCCAGCTCGCCGATTTTGGCCTCGCCAATCACCAAAGTCTTGCCAAGACATTCTGCGGCACCGGTTACTACCAGGCTCCCGAGACCCACATTCTGTATGGCCAGTTTTCCCAGAGTCCCAAGGTGGACGTGTGGTCTCTCTTTGCTACCATCATCGACGTGCACCGCGATTTCACCTTCCCGCCTTGGGACGCCAAGAGCTACCACGACGTCCTGCTCGCCATCCGGGTCGCGGCGACAAAGATGCCCAAGCTCAGCAGCATGGTGAGAGAAGATCCCGCACAACGGGCCTCGGCGGCGCAGCTGCTCGTGACCCACTTTGGTGGGCAGGGTTTGACGACACCCAGGGCCGCGGTGCCGCCGATCGGGTCACCAGATGAGGACCCGGGCGGGAGCCGAGGATTAAGGAGGAACATTCCGACATCCATCTCGGACCCCCCGGCGCCCCTAGCGGCTCGCGCAGCGCCACCCTTGGTCGTGTATCCCCCGCCCCAGAAGAGGAGGACGCAGGAGTCAGAACAAGGCAAGCCCTCCGCCAGGCCACAGCAAAAGCCGTCGCCATCGCCATTGCTGGACGTATTACGGGCACAGGCAGCACAGGCACGTCGAGATGCTGTTGCGAAGTCGAGAGGTACAGCCAACGCCGCCAGGCAAGCTAGGCAGATACCCGAGAAGGAATCTGTGAGGAGGCAACTGGACAGGTCTGAGGAGCTGCGGGTTCCCGGCCAGTTTCCAGTGTGAATCCTGGAGAAAGAAACGGGCCTGGAGCCAAGTCTTGTCTTTGGATATATCAGAATTCTTCCGCCTCATCTCTAATCGCCATTTTTTCGCAAGCTGTACTAATAATATTGAAGTAAGCCGCTGTCTTCTGGATTCTCTGGGTTTTCAGGCGTTTCTGGTGTACTTGGTCGCTGTGTGTTAGCTCATTCACATGATCGGTTACTCGAGGGCCAGGGTTGACTCAATTGTTGATGTCTCGTTCACAGACTGAGGTGAAGAAGGAAGAAGACGGCGAAGCTATAGGCCAAACTCGTCCAAAAGAGTAACTACCACGGACAAAGCTATAAGCCAAGCTACAGACGGAGAATATACCTCAATTAATGAAATCTATTAGGATGACTGCTAGATTGCGGAATGACGGCGGCATGGCTTTCAAGTCCAACCCGCACTTGAGTCCTGACATACACATCCACCCTCATCCACATCTCCTCGTCATCAAAAGCAACCTGTCTTAACGATACAATCTTGCATTCTCAACTGGACCGCTAGCCCCAGACATGTACCGTCCCCTAACCGTGCTCGAAAGAGAAAGAGTGCGTTCATTTGGCGTATATCAAAAAGAAGAAACCTGGCATGACTCTACTAGTATCCCAATCCAAGTTAGCACCCCCTCATCACTTGCAACCACCTTCCTTAGAACAAGGACAACTCACCATTCTCCCCCAAACCCACCCCAGTTTGCAGTCCAGTTCAAGTTCAAGTATTCGCACCCGCACCACCGGCACCGGCAGCATTCACATTCGCCGCATTCGCATTAGCCTGGCCCCCAGCCCCAGCCGTCTGCTGCGCACCACCGGAGTTTGTACGGGTCTGGGCCAGGTTCAGAGAGAACGATCCCAGGCCGCCACCAAGGTTCTGGCGTCTTCTCGCACCACCACCACTGTCACCCCCACCACCACTACCGTCGGCGGCGGCGGTAGCGGAGGCACCGGCAGTGACCACGGTCACGCCTGACGGGAGGGTGATGCCCGAGGGGATGGAGACGCCGGAGGGTAGGGTGATGGTTACGGCGGAGGTGAGGGAGAGGAGGGTTGCGAGGGCTGCGAGGGTGGTCTTCATTTTCGTAATTGGTTCAATGTGGGTGGAGAAAGACGATAAGGTTGAGCAGGGAGTTGTTAAGAGGACTGGCCTATTTGCCTGCAGAAAGCGAGCGTGGATTGTTTTGTCGTAGTGACTGTCTCGTGGTACTCTCGGGTCTCGAGTAGATGCTGTTGGTGTTGGGAGGAGAAAGGGGCAGCTCAGGAGGTCTCGAGAGGGCATGACTTTATAATCACGTCGGTCACTGTAGGACTATCGTATCTCATGCTGGAAGCGTATGCTCGCCTCTATTTCTGCACCTTTGCCTGCAGTCTCGCCGCGAGAACTCTTCGTTGCCCATGCAACTGGCAAGCTGAAATTTGATGGTGATGAACATGGACGCACAGAAATGCATGCAAGGCCGAGTCAGGCTTGACGCAATGATTCTGGTATACTGCAGGGCAAATGGCCTTTTCTGAACTTGCTCACAGGAGTTGATTCCAAGATGGAACAGGGTTGCCACCATCACATCAGCCTCTCTATCCCGAGCTGAGGCATACCTCACTCCAGAGAAGAAGGATACAGCCTGACAGGCACCAACCCGTCGAGACCACGGCAACAACCTCCCCGAGCAGCCTATCCAGTGCCCTCGCCTTTCAAGGCCATTCTCGGGCCGGATCAGGAGGTGCGTTGAGGCAGGTGGCTGACCGAAAGCCTAATGATAACAAGAATAGGCACTTCCATACTGTAGGCACTATCTCAGGGAGGCAAGGAGTCGACAGCGGAGCTGACAACCCGGCTGTACTATTCTCTTCGCCTTTCATGATTCCGCTTCTCAACCATCCAGCTTCAGGAACAGCTTCATCTTGCATACATGTCTGTACCTAGATATTGAAGCCACAGCGCGGGTGAGTTGTATGACGAACAATCTCGAAACTTCTGGTGGCGCGTACCGAAGCCCCGAATAAGGTTCCGGCGTCCGCGCTACATCTGGCTGCCGTTCCTCCTCATCACCAGATAGATACTTCCAAAATAGGCCACTACATGCAAATCGCATGATGTTGCCTTCCTGGTGGCAAGCCAGGGGAAGTACACGCGTATCCTCTCATACAAGCAACATCGACATGTGAATCTGACATGACAAGCTGACGCGTCCCGTTGACAATTCCATTAGGGTACTACCACCTGCAAGACCAACGTCATCCCCGGCTCTGCCCGACATGTCACATTATCTCCATAGGCCTCATGAGCCGCCCGACTGTCCAGTCACCGACCAGTAACTGCCATCCCTCCGACTTCACCACCCCTACACTAATGCGCCACCCTCGGGCGGACCTTGACATAATGCTCCACAGGCCGCACATTAAACCACCCATCCTGCTTCATGACATACTCCTTATCCACCGCCTCAAAGTCAACATCCCTAATCAGCTTGGCCGTAACCACCACCAAAAACTCCCACGCCCAGTGGCGGCCAATACACTGCCTCTTCCCATTCCCAAACCACTTTTTCACCCCGGCCGGCAGCCTCTCAAAACTCTCCCCCATCATCCTCTCCGGGCGGAACGCCAACGGCTCCTCAAAAACCGCCGGATCCCGATTCACGCCAGCCAGGACAATAATCATCGGCTGGTTATGCGCAACCTGGTACTTCCCCCCACCCAACAACACCGGTGATTTATCACCCTGCTTGGGGATTGGCTCAATGTTGAACCCCGGCGCAGCACACGACAGCCGCAACGTCTCGCGGACAATGGCGGCAACATATTCCAGGCGCGGGACATGCTCCTGGCGGAACGGCCCGTCACCCACAACCTCGTCCAGCTCGTCGCGTGCCTTGACGAGCGCTTCGGGGTTTTGCAGCAGGAAGTGGATCGCCGCGGCGATGGCGCAGGGCGCGGTGCTGCTGCCGATGGGCATGCTGACTATTTCGTCAATGACTTGGGAGTCGGTGAGGGTTTTGCCGGTTTCTGGGTCGGTGGCGTTGAGCAGGGTCCAAAGCAGGTCGTGCCGGTCCGACGGGTGCTCTTTGCGGGCCTTGACCAGCTCCGCGGCGAAGTCACGCATGGTTTTTGTTGCCTTTTTGAACTTGGAGCCGTACACTAGCCAGTTGAGCAGTTTGGGACGGGTTGGGCGCTTCATGGCTTCGGAGGTGGAGTCTTCCATGGCTTGGAGCATGGGGTGCGCGGGACCCTCGATGCAGTTTAGCTTTTTGCCGAACAAGGTGAGAGTTATAGCTTCGAGATTGAGCCGGTTGAGGTCGTCGAGCGGCTTGATCTTGGTGTCGGGCCCGATGCCGTGCCATTTCCTAATCAGTTCGTCGGTGCATTCCACGATGTCGCTGAAATGGCCAGCCACAACCTCTGGAGATAACTGAGGGGCGATGATGCGGTGGGCGATGCCCCAGCTCTCCTCATGGTCGAAGGCTGTGAACAGGGCGTCGTGGACCGTGTAGCGGATCTCGACAATGGGGCCACCGACGTATTTGCGGAACCGTTTTTCGTCGCAAATTTCCTCAGCTAATGCGGCGCTGGCGACGAAGACAATGGAGTGGCCGAGCACCTTGATTTGGAAGATCTCGCCTGCAAAACCAAGGCGGGTCAGCCCTTGGGTCAACCGCCTATCCCGTCCCGTTTGTGCGAACACCGAGACTGTCACTCACCATACTTCTCGGCGAGCGTTTTCAGCGACCACCAGGTATTGCTCGGGTCAACATCGAAAATGTTGCCCAAGATGGGGACGCCCCGGGGCCGGGGAATGGGTGTCGACATGGAGGCGTCGGATTGCGGGTGACACGGTCGGGGCCACGTGCAAATATTAGTTTCCAGTCCTCAGCATTGTCGAGGCACTCGAGTCAAAACCGAAGACAGCAAGCATCCCGACTCTTTAAACGATCCATTGTTAAACGCGTGGCTGGAAACTGAGACAAAACTGCCATCCGGGCCCACACACTGGGCAATCACGATTCCGCAAACGCGCCATCGCGACGATATCTCCAATGAGCGGTGCAGATGCTTTTTATCACTGTTTGTCCCCCGTGCAGAGCCAGCCAGTCTCGGGCCAGTGATCAATGCAGTTATGGTCATCAAAGCGGGGACTTGCAGACCTGTGTGGCTTGTCGTCAATCTCGCCGGCCCGAACAGCGGATGATCGACAGCGGTGTGCCGGGAATGGGTTAGCTTCAGGTGCAGATCGGAGCTGAGGCCAGGGTTGCAGATCGGGGTCTTGGCTGCTGGCGATCACCCACCCGCTGAGCTGAGCAGGGGCCACTCAGTGTGACGCTACGGGGAAAGAACAGCGCTCCGGCCGGGTGAGTCATGTGACTTTAGCTTCAGCTCCTCCCGAGTTCAAGTCCAGCTGGCTGCCAGCTGCAACCATATGGTACGCTAGCATTTAACCCGTTTAACCGGATTCAAGGTTGGAGAGGTGCACAGGGCTTGGCAGCTAGCTTCTCAAGCATCCTACAACTACAATCACTACAACATTCTTCAACCACGCTTTCACTCCTGCGGCTCGCCTCAAATGCAGCCCTACTGGCGCACCAATGGGGTGTTATGTGCTCTGAGATACACACCTTAGCCGCAACTCTTCTGCCGTCAGCGCCGCCTCGATTGCCGTAACCCCTCTCGCGAGAAGCCGAAGCCGTTTGCCGGTTGGGGGACCCAAGGGTCCGGAGCTACGCACAAGATGACGGATACAGCTTAATGAGTTTCTTGCCAATAATGGATATATTAAGCATCTCATTCATCGTCCCGTAACGACAAGATGGGTAACATGGACATTGCCATCGTTCAGGTTCCTGCCTGCGTCCATCGTGTGAACGTAACCCTCCTCCATCATCAAGACACACCCCGGCCTGACAACAAAGATGCGTGGTGCGGACAAAATTCTCCTCTCACTGGCGGCCCTGGCCTCAGCAGCACCCGCCCATGACCCTAAGCCCTTCTCCCTGTTCGAATACAAAACAATATGGCAGGCACCGCCCGGTGTCCGGGCCTTCTACCCACGTCTAACAGAGCTCAAGGATGGCACCCTCCTAGTCACAACAGGCACGTCCGGCAATCGCTCTCTGGCCGGCCTCTCGTCGTTCCCCGTGTTCGAGAGCAAGGACGGCGGCGTGTCATGGAAGCAGGTGTCCAACATTACCGACCAGGTCAACGGGTGGGGAATGACCGCGCAGCCCGCCATCACCGAGATGACGCAGGATGTGGGCCCGTACAAGAAGGGCACCATCCTGGCGAGTGGAAACAGCTGGAGCTTTAACGAGACCGCTGAGGGTGTGGGAACTAAGATCGATCTGTACGCCAGCAGAGACAGGGCAAGGACGTGGGAGTTCGTGAGTAACGTGGCGGTGGGGGGAAGGCCGAATACGACGAATGGGGCGGATCCCATCTGGGAGCCTTACCTTATGTGAGTGTGCTGCTTGCTTTGACCGCAATGCAACTCGTCGATCTGACAGCCATCTAGGATCTACGACAACCAGCTAGTCTGCTACTACTCCGACCAGCGCGACCCGGACCACGGCCAGAAGCTAGCCCACCAAACCTCAAAAGACCTAAAAACCTGGGGCCCCGTCGTCGACGACGCCGCGTACGATCTGTACATCGCCCGACCGGGCATGACCGTCATCGCGCACATCGAGACCATCAACAAATGGATCCTGGTCTACGAGCTGCCCATCGGCAACTCCTCGTCCTACGGGTCCAACTACCCCGTGCACTACCGCATCGCCGACAGCCCGCTCGAGTTCCAGAGCGCCGAGCCCCTGCCTATCGTGATCAACAAAGAGTTCGCGCCCAACGCGTCCCCCTACGTGGTCTGGTCCCCGGTAGGCAGCAAGAAGTGCGGCACGATTGTGGTTTCGGATGCGGATAACTCGCAGGTCTACACCAACCAGGCGTGTGGAGATGTGGACAAGTGGGAGATGCACGCCACGCCGCAGCCGGCGGCGTATAGCAGGGCGTTGCATATCTTTAAGAAGCATCCGGATCACCTGATGATTCTGGGCGGGAGCACCTTTGACTTTGATGAGGGGGATGATCCGAACTTGAGTGCCAGTGTGGTGAGCTTGACGGAGGTTGTGAAGGGCAAGTATGATAAGAAGGGATGCGACAGTCGCCGGTGAGTGATTACTGTCCATCTTTGACAGAACGAGATGAGCGGAGAGGACGCATCTGGCAGCGGTCCACGTGTACGAAACAAAATAGCTTACCCCGGAGCCTGACTGGTTCCTCCTTTTCCCGCCTAAGATCGTCAGCAGCAACATGAAGCCAATACATGCTGCTGGTCTCTAATATACCTACACTATACGTACCCTACCTACAGTACAGCACAGCCTCGCCGCTCCATACCCACCATCGCCTGGCACGGGCTTCGGTGAGGGTTCACCCTTGACACCCTCTTCGGACATGTCACGGCAAATTTCAGGGACAGGGACCACAAGCCATCACTCTCACCGGGTCGTTGAGGTACAGTACCTGTCTGAGATCAGGGATGTGTTAGACTGCATCTCCTTGTCCTCATTCAGGCTGTCATCCAGCTAGAGGTCCTTGAGGTAGCCGCCTACCCAAGGCTGAATGCATAGATCTTGACACCCCATAACCGCGTTATTAGATCAATTTATCCTCGGGACTCCCGCACGGCTGGACCAGCTTGATGGCATTTGAACCAAAATCTGGGGTAAGGTAGTAATTAATCCCGTAAGAACCGTCTGGTGCGCTTGCAGGAAATAATCCGAGTGGCTTGGATGCGCCGGATAATATACAAGTACGGTAACATCTTCCTCATAGCATCATATTATTGCCCAGACGCGCGCCAATAGCATTAAGAGACTGGCTTAGACAAGCTCCCAGCCCTGGCGACCTCACTGCCGTGACAGAAGCCGACGTGTCTCCCGGAACTAGCATACCAATACCTGAAACGATCAAGATCCGGGGTAACTGAACTAACTGTCCACCCTAGGTCATCATGCCCATCCTAGGCGCATGATGGCCCGTAGTCTGAGCAGGAATATAATAAGCGTCTGTAGCACGCCTGGCAAGAGCTTCCCGAGCACTTCATCAGGTCAATTTCCATCCTTCACTGACCTCTGCCTGAGAACTTGACCAGTGTCAAGGCATCCTCCACCTCAAGCTGGTCCCACCCACTCCCTCCGCCATGAAGCAAATCCTCACCCTGACGACGGCCCTCGCCGTCCTCCTCCTGGGCCTTCTCAATGCCGTGGCCGCCGAATCCTCACCCGGATGCGGCAAGACCCCTTCCCTGCGCAACCAGCAGTACACCATGACCGTCAACGGCAAGCAGCGCCAATACTTCATCAAACTCCCCGACAACTACTCCCCGACCCGTCCCTACCGGCTGATCTTCACCTACCACCAACTCGGCGGCAGCGCCCAAAAGATTGTCAACGGCGAGGACACCAACCGCGGCGGCGCCTTGCCTTACTACGGCCTTCCGCCGCTGTCAAATAACAGCGCCATCTTTGTTGTTCCGAACGGGCTGAATAACGGCTGGGCCAACCAGGGCGGGGAGGATGTCACCTTTTTTGACCAGCTCGTGCAGCACGTCTCCAACGAGCTGTGCGTCGACACGCGGCTGATCTTCTCGACGGGCTTCAGCTACGGCGGGGCCATGTCGTTCGCCCTCGCGTGCGCCCGCCCCAACGTCGTCCGCGCCGTGGCGGTCTTGTCTGGCGCACAGTTGAGTGGTTGCCAGGGCGGGACGCAGCCGGTGGCGTACTATGGACAGCATGGCACGGCTGATTCGGTGCTGAATGTGAGTGGAGGACGGCAGTTGAGGGATCGGTTTGTGAGGAACAATGGGTGCACCCCGGTGAATCCCGAGCCGCAGCCGGGGGCTACGAGCGTCAAGACGAGGTATCAGGGTTGTAAGGAGGGTTATCCGGTGACCTGGGTTATTCATAGGGGCGATCATAACCCGTCGGAGAGGGATGGGAATACTATTTTTGCGCCGGGGAACACGTGGGAGTTCTTCTCGCAGTTCAGTTAGGCTGGCTGGATTGTGGTTGGTACCAGACTTTGTGTACATGGGACAAGAGGAAATATCTGTATATAATGCCCATGCAGTCCTTGTATGGTGTGGTACCTGAACATACCTTCTTTCGAGGCTCGCTTCGCTCGCTTTGCAAGATCCGTGTCTATTGCTAGCAAGTGGGAAAAATTCAGACTACCTAGTGAGCGCGGAGTGGTTTCCCGTGTCTTGCTGTGGCACTTGAGACTACTGTCGTAGTACACATGCATACCTAGGTAGGTTGGTACGTTCAATGTTATCTTTTTTCCTAGGTAAGATAAGTAAGGCACCTTCATTCCGGTGTCCTAGTGCGCGGGCCAATCCATGTGTACTTCCAGCCGTATATCGTATCGACGACATGGACGGACTGTGCTGCGTGCGAGAGTGAATGCATGCGTCCAGTCCGCAACCCTGGTGTTCAGGGGTAAATGGGGTCCAAAACGGTGCATGCTTGCCAAGGTGTTGTATTGACCAAAAAGGGGAGCTCTGCCAAAACGGAAACCATGACTGCCAACATGCTGTTGGCAGCTTCAGCTATGTAAGTTGGCTCCCTCCATGTTTGTTGGTTGTCAGACTGGAGACAATGACGGCCTGGAAAAACTCGCTACTGTACGTCTCTCCATTCTTCCGCCGCTTCTAATATTCGTGTTCGCGTTCGAAATGGTCTAAACATCTACGAGGAGACAGCAGCGTTCACGGCTGCACATAGCTTATACTGTTCGATCGTGCTCCCAAGGTTCGCATTGCCATCAATCCCAACGGGCCACCATCATGCTTCAGTACCTGCTGACCGCCGCTTTGGCGTACGTCGTGTGGACGCTCGTTTGTCTGGAGCTCAACGTGCGCAAGGCGCGGGACATGAAGGTGCCCTATGTGCGCATTCCCATCGACTCCAACAACATCCCCTGGACCATTGTCCAGCCTTTGGTCTACAACCTCCTGGATCGGCTGCCCATCACGTGGTCGTCTTACCCAGACTTTGTTCGCTATTCTCGCCGAGGATGGTCTTTTGCGGACAAGGCCCAGGCAACCGTGCGCCTGGGGCCCGTCTGGGCCCTGGTGACCCCTGTGGGCGTGTATCTTCACATTTCCGACCCGGGCGCCATTCAGGAGATTCTCACGAGGCGCAAGGACTTTCCTCGGCCGTACAAGGAGCTTCGTGAGTCATCCCCCTGTGCTTAAGACCCTCCCCCTTAACCCCTCAACCTATGCAGAGCTCCTCGAGGTGTACGGCCCATGCATTTCCACAGCCGGGTGGGAAGACTGGCCGCGCCATCGGAAAGTGCTCGCCTCGCCCTTTAACGAGAGCATAATGAAGTTTGTCTGGAGCGAGTCGATCAGCCAAGCCAGAGCCATGCTGCGCTACTGGACGAACCTATCCTCAGCCGGCATTCCGAGCGTGCAACGGGACATACGCACCGTCTCGCTCAACGTGCTCGCGGCTATAGCCTTTCGCAAGTCGTACGACTTTTACGGCTCTTCCGAGCCCTCGGTTGACGATACAAACAGCTACCGCGATGCCTTGATGACCGTCCTCGACGGGGTTATCCCCCTGCTGTTGATCCCGTACAAAATCCTGGCTTCTTCCTGGCTACCATTGCCAAAGGGGCTGGCAAAACTTGGCAAGGCAGCCGTCGCGTACAAAAAGCACATGATGACGATGCTAGAGGACGAGTTGGCTGCCCTCAACCAAGGCACCCCTGGATCCGGGGGCGTCATGACGGCCTTTGTGCGCGCTCTGGACGTGCACAAGCGGGAAACCGCCGTCTCACCACCGCCGGCCAGAGAAGACCGCAAGGGTCTCTCAGTCGACGAGATCTTGGGCAACCTCTTCGTGCTCAACTTTGCAGGCCACGACACCACGGCCAACACGCTTGCTTTTGCCACCCTTCTTCTGGCGGCCCACCCCGAGGTGCAGGACTGGCTCGCGGAGGAGATCAAGCTTGTCACGAAGAACAGTACAGAGGAGTGGGATTACAAAACCATGTACCCGCAACTCAAGCGCTGCCACGCCGTCTTCCTCGAGACGCTCCGCCTGTACCCACCTGTCATGATCATCCCCAAGACAGTCACCCAACCACAGACACTCGAGGTCGGCAAACGGACGCTCACCATCCCGCCCCCGACGGGCGTAAGCGTGTGCGCCATGGCGGTGCAGACCAACCCGGATTTCTGGGGGCCGGATCCGCTGGCCTGGAAGCCCGCGCGGTGGATCATGAACCCGGCACCGCGTTCAGGTTCGTCGCCGCCTACCGAGGGTCAGCTCGCGGGTGAAGAGCTGCTTGTCCCGGAGAGGAATACGTTTCTGGCCTGGTCTGAAGGCCCCCAGAGCTGTCCTGGGAGAAAGTTCTCTGAGGTGGAGGCTACGGCGGTTATTGCGTGTTTGGTTGAGGGGCATCGATTGAGTGTGAAGAGGGAGGCTGGGGAGAGTGATGAAGACGCGAGGAAGCGGGCTGTGGAGTGTGTGAATGATGTGAATATGGAGATGCTGCTTAAGATGGTGGATGCGGATAGGGTAAAGCTTGTTTGTAGCAGGGTAGACTGATGGCCGATGGAGGGTAGTGATGGACTTGGACTGATATGATTCTGATAATCTGATTGACAGCATACTGTCTCTTGGTGTTAGTAACGTCCTCTTCGCTCGCAATCGAACTCTCACTGCTAATCTGTATAAGACATATCTGAGGCTGGTGGATCATCGCCAATCACCAAGGCAAGTCTCCCCCTCAGCCAGCCTTGTATACCTTACACTATCCCTCCAAAGACACTCCCGTTTCCTCTCATCCTTCGATTCGTCACTCGGCTCTGCCCGCTCCAAACCATTCATATACCACCCCTTTGGATACTCACACAGCGGCTCACCACGTTTCAGCGCCAGAACCATCATATCAGCCGCCGACTTCCTGGTAGTCCTCAGCGATCCGTTTGGGCTCAGCCATGTTGTCAAAACCGCGAGCGGCGCGAGGACAAACCTAAAGATCAACACCACAACCCAGGCACTTCGCCGCACAAGCTCAGTCCCCGGCATAGTCCCCGGGTCCACGGCGAGCACACAGATCTTGTTTAGCCTCGCGTCGGCATCAAGCCGGCGCTGCAGCTCGCCCACCATCATGACCAGACACAGCTTGGAGGCTCCGTACCGCCGCTGAGCGCTGCGCCATGCGGCGTCGTTGTCGGTACTGTTATTACTCCAGGTACCGTAGGCAATGGGGTCCGTCATTCCGCTTCCACTTCCACTTTCGTCATAGGAAAAGAAAGTCCTCCACTTGTTGTCCTTATAGCACCCCGTCACATCATTCCTTTTATCCTCCGGATCATGCACCGAGCTAGACACAACCACGACCCTCCCCCGCTCCCGATCCATGCTCTGCAGCAGCAGCAACGTCAACAACCAATGACCAAGGTAGTTAGACACAAATGTCATGTCCAGCCTTCGCCCGTCCTCCTCCGTGTCGTCAGTCCAAGATTGCTTAAAGGGGTCAATAAAACCCGCGTTGAGAATAAGAGCACGAATCGGCGGGATCTCGCCGGCCGCTACGCGCGCGTTGATGGACGCCGCTGCCTCACGCACGCTGCTGAGTCGGGAGAGGTCCATGGACATGATGTCGTGGGTGTGTGAGGGACTGTTTGGGGAGGACTGGAGAGTGCGGTGTAGAGCGGAGGCGGTCGCGGCATTGCGCACCGTGTAGATGCCGTGATGTTGTGCGGCGAGTGAAGGGGTGGATAGGATGTGGGAGACGATGGCACGGCCGTACCCGCCGTTCGCGCCCGTGAGGAGGATGGTGCCCTTGCCGTCCATGGCAGTTGCCAATGTTGCAATGTTGTGGGCGATTCGTAGTCCGGTACCAGCCTCCAGTTAGTACTGAGGTCTGGTAAGGTAGGGATAGCCTGGTGTGTTTTGAGAAGTCTCGGCTTGGATTGGTAAAGCAGGCCCGGCAGGCCGAGTTGCGGAGTTGGCTACCTTAGCTACCTTCCTATATAGTACTTTCTGTCCTGGCAGTCAAGGTTGGTGGGCTGATCTCGGTCTGTTGGTTTTGGGATTTGTCATGGAACGGGGTCTGGGTGCATGAGAGACGGTGGTTCCTGCAGGGAGTACAGTATATTATACCCTTGGCTTGTATTGGATAAAGCTGGCTGGATTGAGACCCTCCCGGGCCGCTCTCAAGCTGGAAGAATGTTGTCAATGCATGTTGGCGCTAGGTTCAATGTTCTATTCTCCATCATGCGTGCCAATGGAACCAACAGTCGAGAGGTCCGTGGGCCTACCAATACAGCCTGTCGACAAGTTGAAAAGACCATACCTACCACAGCGTGAATCTGTGGTTCAGAAGACAATACCTACCTTCGCTCCATTTAATCACCTAAGGTACCTTACACAAGGGAGAATTTGCTTTGAGGTCTGGCATGTCACATGCGAGGGGTGGCTTGGTTGGTTAGGTAGAGAAGTGTGAAACCATTCGGAGTATGTACCTAATCATCAATTTGCTACCTGCATTACTACTACATCTGTAGGTCCACGGATGTCTTCAATGAGACTCAACCCCTTTTCCAGAAGGGAGTTGTACCTCGATCCTCCATCTTCATACTATTTCGACCGTCCTTACTCCGTATATACTACCTACTTAAGGTAGTTATTTTGATGACCCTAGTTACTTCGATACCCTAATTACTTTGACGACCCCTTCTCCGAATCATCAGGGAACTTCCTGAACATGTCCATCAGCTTATCCAGCGGCGTGGTCAGCAATCCCGCTGCCGTCTCAAAAGGCGGCCGATCCGGCGCGGACGGGTGAGAGCGTGTCGGCACAAAGTGTTTCGTCCGATGGAACGAGCGGGCCAGCGAGCCCGACATGTCCGAGTCAATGGCCTTCTCCAGCTCAGGCAAATCATCCCGCTCCTCCTCCGTGATGTGCTGCGACAGCGTCTCCCACAGACTGTCGATGGCCGGATCGAAGTTTGCGTCTGATGGAGACATTTGCTGGAACTCGTACAGTTTCTCCTTGACCTGCTCAAGAGTCAATATGGGGGTTGGCTTTGAAAATGGGAGAGGACGGCAATTACCTGCTGGTGCTCGGCCCTGTCCTTCTCGGCCATCTTTTGCCCGTTGGAAACATGCTTCTCAAAGGCGGGGTAGACGACAATCTCCTCGGCGATGGAGTGTCGGGCTAGCTCCCAGACGAACATATTCTGCCATTTTACCTGTTGCGGGTTGTGAGCTTGTCTGTGACAGGAACAGTGTATTCAGGCGGACTCGATCTGGTTACACACACCTTGTCGTCGTCACGATTTGCGGATTTGATATTGTTGTAGTACTGCTCAAGCTCGCGGTGGTCATGCTTGATGCGATCCGACACGCGGTCAATGGCGTCGGTGGCTGTGGCTGGTTGATTGTGCTGCTCAGTCATCTGATGACGGATCTGGGATATGGTGAATGGGCGACAGGGTACGGTGTTGATGATGCTGTTGCTGGCGGGCCTTGCAAAGGCAACTACTCGGGCAGCTCGGGAATACATGATAGATACGCCTAAGTAAAGTGTTTATTGTACAGTGAGCGGGCGAGGTGTTTACATGCGAACTCAAACCTGTTGAGAGGGAGCGAGGTACGATGGTGACTGCTTGAAGTTAACGCAAAGGACAAGCTTGAGCTCGACATAAACAGTTTGTACGTCCTTTACAGCTGCCCAAAACGGACCATTACCGCATAGTAATAACGTCATCGATTGCAAATATGCCATTTCTGATTGATTGGTGCTGCGAGTCAAGAAGAGATGAGGTGAGCAAGCATCCAACCCTTACCCTCGTTGCCCCTGAAATGTGATGAATCACCACTTCCGGGGGTCAAACCTCAGAGTGCATCGAAAACAAAATGGCAAGAGCCGCCAAACCGCAAGTTTACCTTAAGAATCCTGTTTATTAGATGGCGGTCATTTCTAGGTATGGATGAGAATGGTCTAATCACCCGCTGGATGATATAAACAAAAGTGAGCAGCGCCTCCAAGCGTGTCGGCATCCGATTATGTACACGACAGATGGGGCCGATCAGAGAGATAGAACCCCCATATTAGCTAAAAGATAACCCAAAACAAAATAAACCGCTCATGAGTATCACGCCAATCAACACCACCTCCCTCAACTTAGGGTTTAGACCATATCCGCCCCACGAGTCGCCGGAGCCGGAGCCGGGCCGGCACCAACGGGCTTGCGGTTGAGGTGGCCCGCGCCGTTATTAACGCCGTAGTCATCATAACCGCCATATTTATCCCGGCCCAAGCCTCCATGACGTGAGGAACTCGAACCCCATCCTGCCTTGCGAGTCCACAGCGCATCGCTGAGCTCCATGTCGGCCCCGCCATAACTGAACGGGACCCCGCGGTGCAGCGGGATGTGGTTGTACCGCCAGTCCCATATTGCCGCGTATGTCATGCGATAGGCGGAAAAGGCCATGACGGTCCCGATGATTGCGCCGGCGACAATGTCGTACCAGTTGTGGAATTCATCTATCGTGAGAGCCCCGCCGATCAAAGTGGCGCCCAGAATAGGCGCGTAGACAGCAACCAGCTTCCACATTTGCGGGTGGTAGTTGCTAAACACCTTGAGCTTGGCGTTGAGGTACAGGTAGAGATAGACAAAGCCCGCAAAGGCGGCCGTCGTGTGGCCTGAGGGAAAGCTCTCGAGCGAGTCGTTGATCTCGTTTTGGTCGCCGGTGCAGATCTCGCGCGTGTAGTAGATGTTGGTAAAGCCGGCGGCGTTGTACCCCGCGCCAACGACGCCGGGCGCGTTGGAGGCGAGGCTGATGTCGGGTTTGCAAACGGCTAGGAAGTGCTGGGGTTAGGGGTAGCCTGTTAGTAGATGGTTTCCGTAAGTAAGGGGTGAAGAGAGGGTGGGCTTACGGGTCGCAAACCGCCGATTAGCCACTTCAGGAATACCTGGAAGACGGCGGCGGTAATTAGGGAGTACAGAAGGCCGATGACGGCGTTGTTGACGTCCCAGAAGGAGCGGATACGGATTTGCATGAAGAGAAAGACCACGATTGGCACCAGCGCTGCCAGCAATGCGGCCGCCCAGATTGGGATTATTTCTTGTTGCCAACAGAATCAGCATTTGGGTCTTTGGGGAATTGCAAATGGCTCGATTGTATCGATTTTAGCTTACCCTTCCGCAGCGGATAGCCAAATTCGGGATAAACAATCTCTCCATCCAAGAAAGTAACCGGGAATGATCTAGTCGGGGCGGGATCGGCTTCGTAGACCTGGATTGAACGAGTTTAATTTTCAGTCTTCAGAGTTGCTTTTCCGGGCGATGATGGGCCTCGGACGGGAGGAGGAGAGACCGGATAACTTACACCAAGTCCAATGGCTCCCATGATCGCCATCGTAAGGATGTCTAGCCAAGTGTACTTGAGCCATTGACCGAAGCTGGGCCGCTTTGACATGGTATACGGCTCCGTGACATGGTCGCGCCCATCGTGATGTCGCCTGGCGCCATGGTGGCCACCGTTGGTTGTTGTCGCTGCCGTGCCAGTTGCGCCGTTATTCACCGTGGGTAGCTGGGGTTCCCGTTTGTGCCTGAAAAGACCCATGGTGGTCGATCGGGACGGAGCTCGATGCAGTCAGTTGCTGCTGCTGGTAGAGTTGGACTCAGAGACCTCGGAGGTCGGTCTGGACTCTGGACTCTGGACCGCCTGCGAGTGTGGGTAGCGGTGAGTGGTCGGGAAGGACGTCAACAAGGCAGCCCGGGCGATTTACTCGGAGGAGAACGGTAGACTTTCTGGATGGTTGAGCGCACACAGACATGATTTATACTGAAGTGAGCAACAAGGGTTTTTGGACAGGTCGTCTGGAATCTGTGGATGAAGGACGTCATTGTCACGCATTCCTTGGCAGAACTTGGCACCGTTGGCAGGTGCTACTTTGGGCAATTGCCGCTGCCAGGTTCGTTCCCGATTGGCTGCCTGCATTTCCATCCCCTGTATCGCGTCCCCACCAGGGCAATGTTCCCACACCGGCAGCATCCCACACACCACGAAACCCAAAAACCCAAGGTGAAGGCAAAGGGCGACTGGGTAGGTACGCGTGGAGGTCTGCCATCAGGCGCGTCCTTGGTTTTGTCGATTCGGTTTGGAATCGGGTTTCTGCTCAGTATTCGGTACAATTCGACGTGGGAAGGCATTTGACTTTGACAAATTGACAGTTTGCTGAGTTTGGCAGCTTTGGCGCGGCCATGCGCTAGGTCGTTAAATCTTAATACGCCCGGTCACCGGTGTTGGCAGAGTGATTGGACTTGCTGGATCGGTTAGAAGCGCGGATTTCTAAGTCAGGTAGCAATGGGCGAATCCATTGATTCCATTCTACTTTGCGTATGGACGGTGAAACGTTCAGTAGTACTGCAGCAGGGCTGAGATTGAGAGGGCTGAGTGGGTGTTGATTCCCTTAACGAATGGGCACGGTTTGGTTTTGCTCAGGGCCGGTCCGGGAGGTGTTGCCTCCCGACAGGCCTACGTCACTTCCGGGCTCGGTGGGGCCGCAGGTGTCGGTACCCCGACCGAATGCAACGTCAGTCGCGCAACGTCAGCCTCCGGCCCGGGATATGTATTGTCCATGAGAGTGCCGGTCCGCGAAGTGTTGAGCTCAGCTGAACATTGGGTCAGCTCTTTATCGTTACTAGTAGTTATGCGTGTTCTCCAAGAGACAGAACTCTCCGAGCTTAATGTAACCCCTCTATTCCCCTGTGCCGCTGGATTGTTCACTGTCCCCTTGTATAGGTGCCCAACAAAGGACCAACTTATCAAGTATGGTCGGGGCTGGACTCAAAGACCACAATCATACAATGATTTTTACGTACCTATTCATATAAATCTAGTAACTACACGATGTAAGAGGATATTGTTCCAATGAGAATGAAAACCAGGACGTAGGGTCGGGCAGAAGTATCTGCACTAGCAATGCAATGGAAACCATGTTCCGGTCTGGCTGTAGCCACTCCGGCTAGTTATCATGCCAAGTCGCTGGAGTCGTCAGCGAATGATTACCTTGTGGAGTCACCCGCGTCCAGTTTAGCACGTCCCAATCGTCTCCTACACATGTTTCCGTACTTGACCGGATCGGACAAAGATTCACTTCCGTCCGAGTCACTTACAGATTCACTCCCGTCCGAGTCACTTGCGCCCACTGGGTACTTGTACATGTATTCCACCCAGAGCTTGATAAGCTCCTAACTCTGGCCATTGACAAGCGTCGGAGTCACTGAGGCTTTGAGGACCTTTTCTGGGCCGAGGGGAAATGATGAGTGAGGCTGAAACTTCATGTTTGCGACGTCTGATATTGATAGTTGAGCCAGTTCTTGTTTGAGATTCCGATATGGAGTGTTTTTGTTGCGAATAGCGTATCGAAAGAACTTGCACCACGACCTCACCGCCCACCTCAGCTCTGGGAAGCTGGCAGTGGGGTCAAATAGTTCACGGTATTTCTCTTTGTCAAAAATCAATCCAAAAGCCAATGCTACCTCGTTGGAGGGTTCGCTGCCGGATTTCTCGCCACTAGACGTGCTAAGACAGGGAGGGGAAGTAATGGTAGCAATACCGGCTACTGCTGGCTTCGTAAAAATGATCTTCGTGGGTCGCCCAATTCAGAGAAACACTGCAGGGAGCTTCGGTCCCATTGCCCGATCGGGTAAAGCTGTGATATTGAGATACCACAACCTGCGAGTTCCGCCGGGTCTAGTATAACAATCCAGAATATGCGGCGCTCCTGCCCAGTTCCTCTCAAGAGTGAATCTGGTAAACCACCGTAGCGATCTTCGATATCAGTGGTATAAGGTACTCCGCGGCTGAGCTTTATTCTCTCGAATTAGAGGGAGAACTCCTTCTGTATACGCTCTATAGTTCCGTTTCATTGTTAGAATTGGGCGCTAAAGATGTGACATAGATCTCTTGTCTTTAGATGTGGCTAGGCAGTGCACTTACCAGTGAGCTTAACTTGGCCACCACCGCTATCGCTCATCCCTTTGGCTGGTCGAGAAAAGTTGAGCCCAAGCGATATCACCTTCCCGGGAGCTTCCTCCCCTTGTGGTATGCGGACGTTCTGAGACTCGCCCCCGTGCATAGAATATATGAACCTCTTGTAGGGATTGCCGCTGTGGCGGATATGGAGCCGGGCATAGGACCCTGGAGCGGCTGGGTCAAGCGCAAGCAGCATCGCTGGAAATGTCCCCGGTATAGGTCCTGCCTGGCAGTAGAGAACAACAAGGGCTAACGTGGCCGCTAGAGATGGACCATCTGAAGCTGCACGCAACAGATCGTTGCCTATAATTATAATATCTCCTGACTTGTTACGACATTCACAAATCCAATCATTCCACCACCTTTCAGGGATGGCTGTCCGCAAAACGACGGAAAATTCTGCGCTAGCTCCAATGTTGTTAATATTTGGCAGTGATCCGATGGAACTCGTTTGAGGCAGCAGCGATATATCATCTGACCTGGCGAAATATTGGGGAGAGGGGGCAAGGCAATGTGAGGGGCGGTCGACAGTGCTTGTGTCCGGATACTAAGCAAGTATGGATTGGTCGTTTGTAATCTTTGTAATTTCTTGCTGGAGACGGATGAAGGACTTTCCTCCCTCGCCGTACAGGAGCGGCATGTTGACGTCGAAAAGGCCCATCAGGCAGTAGGCTTCGTCTTCTTTCCTGTTGTCGTTCGCTTCGAGGCCCAGTACATCCTTCTGGCCACACTCACGTCCTGGGGCTTAACGACGCCAGCCAGAACGCATTCATCGACCAAGCTTGATGAGGAGACCCGCGAAATGAGCTTGAGGTCTCGTTTCTCACCAAGGTATTCCCAGGTTCCGGAATAGACCTCGACTCGTCTTGGCGCAATAAGCTCTTTGAGTGTCCAACCCCGGGTGAACCATCTGCTCCTGCTCAGATCGCTCGGTTGCGCGACATCACACAGGTATGCGAAGCAAACATCAGATAGGGTGTACCACATGTACATGGAGTTGATGGCCTCGGAGAGCTCAGCGCTGCTCGATTTGTCGATGCAACAGGTATCAATCCAGATGTGCTTGAAACCCTTACTGGCGGCGAGAGCACACGCGCCCTGGAATTTCGCAAACCCGATCTTGGACTGTGCCCTCGGGATATCCGCCATGTCGCTGAATAGCACCTCTTCCTTCTCCCATGTGTGAGAGAGAATAGCATATTTCGGACTCATCGAGTCGAAGAACTCTTCCAACTGGAATGTGGTGGTGTTGATGAGTCTCATGTTGCTCGGAAGCGCGGTGCGCGATTGTTCTCAGTCGTGTTAACTTTCGAATCCACCGTCGAATTCACCGTCGAGATAGAGAAGATTTGGGCTATCCGATGTCGTAGTTGCGGATAGAGTTCTATGAACGTTAATGCTCCTTGGGGTACCTTGGGGTGAGTCTGCTCGCGTGGATATGCCGGACGTCCGAATTGAAGTGGCTGAGATATTGGGGGAGAGAAATGGTGCCCAACCTGATCACTGGGTGCATCTCCAGGTAGACATGCTGGCGGCCGGGCACAAGGCAGTCGCCACCCGTTGGCTCGACCTTCTACCTGGTATCTAGATATTGGACCCCACCCGTATATTTACGTAGATTCTTCGTCTGTACGCTTCGTCTACTATACAACCAACAACCCACAATTGATATATCGGCCATTCTCTCACACTTGCTCACTATTCCATGGCGGGCTCGGTCTGTGGGCTCGGTGGGGCCCGCAAGGTGTCCCTTCCCCGACGTCATCCGGGCCGGGCCGGCCCAAGACATTGCCGGTCTCTGTCCTGACTACCGGTTCGCGAAGGGTTTCGCTCAGACATTGGGTCTTTGTAGGTTATTAGCAGTCGTGTGGTCAAAGAGACAGGAGTTTCCAAGCTTAGTATCACCCCCTTTTCTTTATGCCGCTCGACTGTTCAATCACAATGTCCCCTTTCATTCCCAACAGAGCATCAACTCGTCAAGTATAGGCTTGCTCAAACACTAGGTATGTACAATCAACTCCACTTCATTGATATGATCCTAGCAACCGCATCATCTAAGAGGACATTGTTATGACAGACTAAGAAAAAGGAGGTTGAGTAGGATGTATCTGCACCAGCAATGCTCTGCGAAACCATGTTCCCGTCTGGCTGTTGCCATTCCGGTTCCCTACATGTGCCTCAACACCAAGTCGGCGTGCAGGACGGTTCGTGATGTCTGCCGCAAGCTCGACGAGTCGACGTTCACCTCGCCGAGAAGGGTATCCGCATTCACCTGGCCTGCTGGCAAGTCACAAGCTCATTCATGCTCCGCATCCTCTTGCCGACTAATCGCCCGGCCAGGTTCTCGCCGAGATCGAGCAAAGCGGGTACTCCTGTCCCCGGCGAGTTGCCCTAATGGCTTGCCCCGACGAGTTCCCACGACATTATTGTGCAAAAACTCGACGATTTCTTGACCACAAATTCCCTCCCTCACCCTCCGCAGGTTTCCTTTTCCTTCTTCCAAACCAAATCTGCGGCCTTGGATTGCCACAACTTCCATCGAGACCTGAGACCTCGAGGGCCATATCATCATCGCCAACTCAAGCTAGTAGGTAAGAAAAATGCCGGAGATCGCGAGAGTCATGATTTCTGCTTCAGGCGACTGGATTCTGTCGAATCCTGCGAAATTCGCGGTCAATACTTGCTAGCATCGTCGAAAACTGACCAGTTCTCCATTTCCTCGTCATGAAATCTTCGAGCCATTGCTAATCATTCTTCATGTTCAAAGTTGCCTCCGCTGCGACCAACCGTCCCAATGGCTACCTTTACCAAGAACGACGATGCCGAGGCGCCTGCCGGCAGAGACTCCCTGCTGCAGATCTTCACCGAGCGGGAGCAGCTGATCATTCTCCATGGTTTTCTCACCATGCAAGATTCCGTCCCGAAGGTATGTTTGGCCTCCAGTGTCTTGTTTCAGCTATCAGACATCAGCTCCTAGGTAGTGTCTCAAGTTTGATCTGAGGATCGGCTGAGATTGATGACACGAGCTCACATCCCAAATCACAACCCGTTTCCCATCCCGATTCATTAACAGTCACTCAAACTGACCTTGGCAATCCAGATCGACTACGCCAAAGTCGCTGAGCGCATGGGCCTGAACCCTCGCAGTAAGCTCAAGTTTCCTCCCCCCTCACTCCGGGTCGCATACGCACCCACTGACTTCAAGTTCGCTCAGCGATCGGCAACGCCTGGGGCGCCATCAAGAAGAAAATCTCTGCCTTCGACAAGGAGGACCGCAAACGCAAGGGCCTCCCCGAGCAGGACGATGACGACAAGTCCGATGAGGACACCCCGAAGGCCAAATCCAAGCCCACTCCCAAGCGCGCTCGTACCACCAAGGCCGTCCCGGGCACCCCTGGCACTCCGACCCCCAAGCCAAAGAAGACTCCCGGCCCTGGCCGCGGCAGGAAAAGCGCCAAGACTTTGCTTTCAGCTGCTCGTGCGGTTACTGATGACGAGGAGGAGGAGATCATCAAGAAGGAAGAGGCGGCCATGAAGCGTGAGCTTGTGGCTGAGGAGGCCGATGACGACGCCGCCACTGTGGTTGCTCCTGATGCTGCTGAGATCTGATTCAGTGAGCATGCAGTGGGCTGTGCAGCCTGACAGTGGAGGTTAGGGCTTGAGACATGAGATGATCCTAGGGCTGAGATGGAGCATAAGGCTGGAGTGATGGAAGAGAACCCTAGGACTCCTTAAGAGCACATTGAGAAGTCGCCTGAAGGCGCAGAAAATGACGGGAATCGTCTAAATTGTTTCAGCTTCTTGCCGGTGGTGAATGTGATAATGTGATGGTCTTGCTCACTTGTTCAATTACGTCCAAGTCTTCCCATCGCCCCCGCAACTGGGAAGGAGCTGGGCAGATTTCGTCGCCCGCCACAACCGCCGACGATCAGAGACCTCCCCAAGTACTCGAGTACCTAGGTACCTTTCTGGACTCATAATGGATACGAATATGGTATCACGACGTGACAAGGCAGTGTATCTCGCCCTTATAAGGCAGCGTAACTTGAGTCTGGACTCTGGAGCCTGGACGGTCAAGGACGTCAGCCCTGTATCGTCGGAACTCCCGAATTCTTGGGTTGACCGGGAGTGGAAGCTTGACAATTCCTGGTTCAGCTTGCCAAGCACGGTTTAGCGTTCCTGCGTCCCTTCCATCACAAACGGGCCCGGACCTTCCGTGCAGTGTCAGACGGACAGATTCAACGCCGCCACGCGACTGCGTCAGCGTAAAACACATCACTCAACATCGTCCTCAGGTACGTGAAATTCAAGTTGTGGGTAGGCCGGGGAAACATGTTCTTTTACAAAGCTCATTGCCCGATAAACTCATCCTTCATATCAGCAAGGTAGAATCATCTGGGACACAGAACTTCTCATTCTTCGACTGAAACCTCGTGGATTTATTACTAAGGACGTATCGGGAATTTTCTCAGCCCTAAGGGGCTTTCACTGTCTTTCGTTTCCAGTTATGCGATTTCGTCCCAGAAATCGGGGACAGCCGAAGAAAATCTTGCAGGTTTTCTGTCTGGATTGGACGACGGGTGCTTGAACCGCCGCTGACCTGCAGTATCAGCTCGCAGCCGAGCCAGCCCCTGCTGTGCCCCTGACGTGAATGTCAGCAGAACTGACAGGGCGAAAACCCGTTTACCTATGCGTCTCTGCTCTTTCCCATGAACGTGATGATTCACGATTTTTGGGCATCAGAGCTTGATCTTCCGTTTGCATTCGATTGGATCTCCTGTTTTACTCCCTCATTTATGGTCGAATCTTCACTCATTCACCCATTGAGCCATTCTCTTTCATGTATCATTAATTCCGAGTACCTAAGAACGATTCGACATGCCAGCCCAAACCCCATCTACTTGTCTGAGTGAGAAGCCTCACGATAATCGCGTCTCGGATTTCGTCACGCACTTCAACAGTTGCTTGCCGGCCCGCAAACGACGGCGTTTCTACGAGAGCCTGCCACCGGAAACACAACAACGCATCACACGCCGCAATGAAAAGGTTCTCGATCTGCGACAGCGTTTGGAAACGACGCAATATGACTCGACTGCAGGCGCGCGCTTGAGAGACTTCAAGCAGGCAATGTCTCAATGGAATGCCGCCCTGGGCAGACCGCACTCCTCTTATACTTACCAGCAAAGCCTTGGGTCTGAATCCTGGCGATCTCCAAAACTATCCGAGTTTGGAAGGGCAGATGACAGCGTGAACAGACACATCAAGGCGCCCGTCATCTACTTCAAGAATGGACAGCCATTCGATGTACCTGGATTGCCCAAAAGTTTCCCGGACCAGAAGGTCCCCATGGCGGATCTTCTGTCTGACGACAAGACGAACCCCATCATGCAACCAGCTGACGACGACGTTATACGGTATTTTCATCTGCCTGCAAACAACATGGTTTGGGTCGAGGAGATCATGGCGCGCTATTATCGCGAGAAACGGCCTGACCCGGACGAATTCGCATCGAACTCCAGGAGATTGAAAACCAGGACCGAGTTGTTGCTGCGGCCCGAGTACTGGCAGGGTCAACAGAATTTTGACGCTGACTCTGAGATTCATGCAAGTTACCTTGTCTCCCCTCTAAGGTCAGAAGTGCCTCCCAAGCTAATCGGCGTCTACAGGCCCGGCATATGCGATCTTTCTTTTCCACCATCTCTATCGACCCCTTCTCTTCCGAAGCGAACCCCAAGAATTTCGCCTTGTTCCTATCCTACCTCCACTGGGAGACTGATCGTGGCAGAGCAAAGCTTGCTGAGATTGCCAAGAACATCAGCCAGAATCACTTGACGTCAGTCTCTGAGGTTGTGGATCAGGCCAAGCATCAGTTCGAAACCCCTGATACGAGTGTCCCCGCGTGGGCATCACCTCCACTCCCCATGGCCTCCCCAGTGCGCTCTAGTGTTGAGAAACGGAAGGCCCTCGGGCAAGTCTTGCGCGCGGCAGCTGCATTGCTGGAGGCTATGGACCTCCACACAGAGGAACAGCTCATGAAAGAGTATCTGCATGCCCAACCGCCACTGCATCCCAGGAGAACCCTGGACCAAGCCTACTATGGCGCTTTGAGGAGCACGCGAGCTCGTGACCGAGATCAGGTCGTATACAGAGGCACGACTCCGGAGCCCCACAATTGCATAGGGATGGACTCTTGTCCTCAGTGTAACGAGGATATCCGGAAGACACCACGCCTGATCATGGTCGATCAGTTGTGGCTGTGGGTTCTGGATGAGAGTATGTGCCCCCAACTTTCCCTCAGATTTCGTCTTGTGAGCTAAGACAGCGTTAGGAACCGTGATTACCAGCTTCCCGCGCAGATGGGGCAGACACAAACCGGACCCTTCGGCAGTGCACAAGAGCATTCGGATGCGTCTCAAGAACGTGCGTCAGGGCGAGATTGCAAACGTATACGACCTTGCCCTCCTGATTGTGGATGAGACGTCGCGCGTCTTCTTCGACCGGACCAAGACGAACCAGAGACAGCCTAATCTGGTTGAGCTGTTCAACGGGGCCATTCGGGATCTGACGTACAAGCAGACGGCAGCTTTTGATCAGTTCTTGATATATACACATCTAGCGTCGCGGGAGTACAAACGGCAGCGATACGCGTCGTTTGACAATTCAAACCAAAACAATCTGCTTAATATCAACCCGGAAGGAGAGCTGTTGAAGGAGGTGGTATGTACATACAGCTCCTTTCCTCCCCGTTTCCCCTTAACTGTCACCCAAGCACCCAACGATCGACTTGGTAGAACAGAGGGCCTCTGTCTTGTGCAGCTACACATCTCATGGCCACCTCTACCCTCAAAAGGGCAGCATATGGCTAACATTGTCTCCAGAAAGACGTTCAGGACGAACTAAAAATATTGATCACAATCATGGAGCAGCAGGCAACCGTGACCAAGTTAATGGTGAAGCAAATCCGCCGAGAACTGGTGCCCCTTGCATGCCCGAAACGCCCCATCTCGTCTCAGAGCTCTGTGTCGTGGGATGCAGAGACAGCCAGTGCCTATGACATCCCGATTGACGACGAATCGGAAGACCAGCGTCGCCAGAGCGCCAACCGTACTCTCCTCAGGGCCAACACCGTTCTGTCCGACCTCAATGACCGCATCTCGGAGCTTCGTAACCTGCTTTCCAACGCGCAGCACACCTCGGCCTCTGTTAGCATCCACCCCGCCCCCCCCCCCCGGCCCCGTCAGATCCAGCTAGCTAACACTGTCCCATTGACTACAGCTCAAAGACCTCCTCACCCTAAAACAACAACAAGCCGGGGTAATCGAAGCCCGCGAAGCCGTCAAACAAGCCCAGCTCACACTCAAACAAGGCCAGTCCATCATGATCTTCACCGTCGTGACAATCATCTTCCTCCCGCTCAGCTTCATCGCATCCGTGTTTGGCATGAACGCGCGCGAGTTCACCACCGACAGCCACATGCCACTTTCTACCGAATTCAAGCTCATGTTCCCCGTCAGCGCGGCCATCATTGTCACGTCGTTTCTGTTTGCTTTCTCTCGGTCGGTGTTTTCGAATAGTGTCGTGACGCTGGTGGGAAGTGCGGTTAGTTTTGCGTGGAATACGGGGGTTACGTGGGTGTTGGTTAAGAGTGGGTTGTATGTGCTGGGTAGGGAGTGGCAGGTGAAGGCGAATCGGTTGAGGGAGAGGGAGGGGAGGGTGACGGGGAATATGAAGGCTGAGGTACTCAGGAGGGAGAAAAATTTGGAGAGGATGAGGGCTGCGGGGCATGTGAGGGAGTTGGCGAGGACGAGGTCTGCTGGGGGGGTTGATGCGGGCAGAGGAGAGCGGGCGGGGACGCCGTTTAGTCCGCCGTACTCGGCGAGCATACCGGGCAGTCCGAGCCCGTTTTTGGCTACTAGTAGGAGCAGCAGTACTTTGTTTCAGGGAAAGGGAGTGGCGCCGGTGGGGGTTGCGGAGGTGGATGTTGAGCTGGGCGAGCGGATATCGAGGAAGCCGAGTTCACAAAGGCATCTTACCCTTCCGGGGTGAAACGTACACACCTGGCTGGGAAGGGACGAGGGTTCAGATGGACGTCAAAACCAAGTGTCTTTGCAAGCGGCCATGTGCACCCCCAACAGCCAGTTCGGATGTGTCAAGTCACGACGCTGACACCAAGACAGACTCAACCCGGCAAGTGAGGTGGGCGCGCAACTGCGATATATACTGCCATGCATTTCTAAAATACCTGGCCACAAGAGAAGATATATACGTGAATCACCCTCCTCCTACTCTTCCACTCACCCCTTACCCTTTACCCGTTACCACTTACCCCTCACCCTCCACCAGCCCAGTTCCGTCCACTCTAGTCCAACCACCTTCAAGTCAATTCAAGCACTGCGAATACCACTGATTCGCAGCCTTGCACGTCCCCTGGCTACAGCACGTCGGGCCCTGCCAGTTCATGCCGCCGCACTGTCCCCACAACGCCGCACAATTACCTCCTCCCGTGCCACCAGTCGGCGTGGGAGTCGAGCCCGCCCTGGTGGTGGTGGCTGGGGACCCGCCACCGGTAGTGCTGAGCTTGCTCCTGACAAAGGCAAGTGCCTGCTGGCCGTACTTGACGCCGTACTGCTGGTGTGCGTTGGCGTCGTTGCCCGTGCAGCAGTAGGGGTCGACTGCGTCGCAGTAGTTTTGGATTTTGGAGCTGGAGTTGGAAGCGCAAACGTATCCCCGGGGGCGGGCAGCGAACTGTGATGGGGGGTGGTGAGGTTAGCACGGGGGGGGGGGGGACATACACCTTGAGCCGTGCAGGTTCCTACATTGTAGGACAGCCCCGCAACATAACGGGGACTACCCATCAAGATGACGGCCTTGATCTGGTTGAGCGCGGCGGCTGAGATGGGCGGGGTGGTGGTGGTGATGCCAGACCCCGTGTCCGGCCCGCCGCAGACGGCGTTGTCCATGATTTGGCCTCCCTTCGCTTCGTTAGCCCCAGCCACTCCCAACCTCCTCTCCATCCATCCATAACAGCACGAGGAGCACATACCTGGGAATACCCAACCAAGACAATCTGCGTGCTCGGACACCGCTGGTTAAAGGCATTAACCGCCGACGCGACTGCGCTCGTGCCCTGCCGCGCTGAGTCGCCGTACTGGACGCCCCCGCAGGACGCTTGTCCGCCACAGGCAGGGTAGTTGATGGCCTCGGACGTGGCCCCGGGGAAGGCGCCCTTGATCAGATCGACTACCTGGCCCGCGGTGCCGTAGCCCGGTGGAACGGTCGTCTCGCGCGCGCCGAAGATGTGGATTTGAGGGCATGATTGACGGTTGGCGAGCACCGCGGCCTCGTCGGCTTCGATCGGAGACCCGCTGACGAGCAGCGCGTGCGCCTGGAGGAGGAGGAAGGCGAGTTTCGGGGTCGGCCACATGTTGTCTGGTTGGGCGGTGGTTGTAGCTACTTAGGGGGTGCTCCTAGGGTACTGGCCGCTTGTTGTAGTTGTCAGCCGTGGAGGGTTGTCACAAGCCGGAGACCATGGTGGAGAGATTGGGAACATTGAGACGTTTATGTACAGACTTCCACAGCAGTCCTGGTCTACCTGGTTGTGTCTCGACCCGCCCCACTTCATGCTTGACCTGGCCCCTGAACAAGGTCCGGATCGGGTGATCCACCTAGGGTCGGTGGACCACAGCTGCTCCGGGCCCAATGCAACCATGTTGGGGTATCTCTGTGACGACAGCCACAAGCTCAGGGGTACATTCCGTTCCTCCGTCGGAACATCCAGTTCAGGTGTGCAGAATGGGTAACGCTCCGAGTCATGACACTAGTTCCCTGATTTTGGATAGGCAGTCTAGCTTCAAGTTTGATGAGGCCACGAAAGATCCCTAGTGGCCGGACAGCGGCTTTAGGTACCGACGGTATGAAAGGCAATGGGACAAAATTGCAAGGAGATCGAGACACGAAACACTTCTAGAAGACAGAGTGGAGTCAACCCACGGAAGGGAGTCCCACGTCCACGTGTTTGTCCCGGTACGCCTTAGGAGCCAAGGCGAGGCTCAATACCTCGCATGAACGGTAGCACTCTCAATAACACCCGGGGTACTAGTGGCTTGTGTGGTAGGAAATTCCGGGGAAGAGGAACCCAAGCCTGCATGCCATAGAGCACCTCAGACCCGTTACCTGGTTTGCTGCGTCTGCATGATGCTCAAAAGAAGCATATGGAGATCGGTTGGACTGCGTCCGCACCTGGGTGGCAGTGGGCGGTGGTATCGAAGGCATGAATTTAGCCATTAGCCTAAATTCAACTCCCGGGCGGCCGGTAACTTAGGGCGTCCTACTACAAGCTTTCTCCGAACGGCCCCGCAACTTCGTTTCAGCACTCGGATGAGTCTCCGAAGTCAAATTTGCACGGGGCGTGGAAAGTGGAAACATTGCTGTTGCTGTTTCCCTCGTGTTGTAAACTGTCCGAAATCGATAAGCCCGTTATTTAGCATCTTCATAGCACATTCCACTCACTAGGTAGACTCTAGTGAGCTTGCCAGATATTCAAATTCTGGCAATTGAACATGAGGAATTATACATGACTTTCTTGACCTTTGATCTCTTGTTGATGGGCCCCTTATGACCAGCCTTTCCCGTGATGTGGAGGTATAGGACGTTCAGAAATACTGTACGGAGAGTGGCGTGGGGCTTTGATACCCTGCTGTTGCCCCTTATGCCCGGCACTTCGTTGTCAAAGAAATTGTGGCTGGGAACAGGAGCTAAAAGTACCTTAGGAAGAGCAGTGGGCGGAGGAGAATTGGATTTCACCGGACAGCCGTTGAGAAAGCTCGAAGGCGCGAAAAGCTTGTGCAAGTATTAGTACTGTACCTCTGATGATGAGTCCTTAGCTAGGACTAGCGGGCAAAGGAGCGCAAATCGTCTTCGCCGTGCAGTAGCAATACCGGTGTATACACAGGCAATGGGTGTTGGTTGGTGTACACAATCTAATGGAAAACAGGTAATGAGATAACATTGTAGGTAGTCTATTTGTCCGTTATGTCCAATGTGCCTTTACAGCGTAGACTCATTGAACAGATTGCTGCAGGCGATACTCTCAA
>NW_027041831.1:717243-833269 GCF_033297395.1 Canariomyces notabilis | reverse complement strand
CAACCAGGCGCTTCAAATTGATCAAGAACCACCTGCATTAGAGGCGAAATGAGCATGTATGGGGCCTTTGCTGGCTTGCTGGTTCAATGATATGTATCGACCTTCAAAAAAGGGGTAAACATGATTTACTATGTACCCATCCCGGTCATAGTTATATGTTCCACAGCTGATGCTTGGTGCTCTCATTCCGATGGTACTACTGGGACAACTATAGAACAGAACATACACCGGTCTGGATGCCTCGGATGGAATTGACGGATGCTGAGGGATACAAGTTAGTTTGCCAAGAATTCCCATCGCACTGCTTACCTGGGGATTACCATCCTCGATCCTCGACTGCAGGTAAACCCGCTTCCCATATCTCCGTGTCTGAGTAGCGCGCAGTGCATGTGTAAGGCAGGGGTCTCTGTGGGGGCCAAACTTCCTAGATGGATCATTCGGAGGCGGATCTATTTCCCAAACATGTGTCCAAAGGCGGCTTGAAATCATCATTTAGCTCGCTGGACAAACTAGTCGATGGCTGCCAGTTGTAATCGTGGTCCAACCATTGGGCTGCCGGGGTGATCGGTACTGCCAGCTGATACTATGCCACCGGAGAGTGATTAACGTATTGTCACCCGGTCACCGTCGGAGGCAACAAGAAGAATCTGAACTTACGACACTACCAGGCTTGTTTGTAGTGCGGGAAAGTCAAGTTCGGGTTGTTGGCTATACTTGCAGTTCCTCAACTATGGCCACTGCCCTTGTTTGAGGAGCTCAGGGGCAGCGACAAACACACCAGTACACACATTTACAGGTTGGCGAAGCACAGACTTTACTACTCGAAAAGCAGGGATCGGTTTCACCGTATCTTAGTAATAAAGTAGCCGTCTCATAGCTTACTATTGGTGGTTTTGGGCCCATTTGGGGCGGTGTTTTTCCAACGACAGCAGTCACCTGCCCAATGTAGCCGGTCCAATCTTGAAGTAAGCGCAACAGGATTATTGCGTGCAGCAGCTACCTGGGAACAAGATGATTAATCAGACTTCCCCTCAATCCTTCAATGTCTGGTCTCAGCACAAAAGCCAGATCCGGATAGAAACTCACAGTCAACCCGCTGTCACATTCAGGCCGAACCAGTGCCTGCATTCCTATAAGCTTCATGTTCTCTGAACTCCCCCCCTTGACTGCTCTGAACATACCTCCCTTGACCTCAACCATGGCCTCCGCGAACAAGACTCTCCTAGTCATTGGCGCAGGACCGGGCATCGGCCGCGCAGTGGCTACAATGTTCGCGTCCAAGCGCCACGACAACATCGTGCTTGTCGCGCGGCGCGCCGAACAGCTGAAGGCAGAGCAGTCTGCCGTCGAAGCGGCTCTTAGCAGCAGCGGCAAAGCTGGAAAGGTAAAGATCAGGACGTACGCCGTCGACATTACGCACACGGCAGCCTTGCTCAGGGCTCTTGATGACGCCGATGCCGCCTTTGGCAAACCCGAGTGCGTCTTCTTCAACGCGGCGCGGGTGTTGCCCTCAACCCTGATGGAGCATGACGTCGAGGAGATTGAGTACGACCTGAAGGTATGTGCGATCCCCCAATCTCTTCACTTTTACCATTCCCTGCTTCATGCTTCCTGCTTCAAATCCCATGCGCCGTTTGCCTGCCAGACAAAGTACAACCCAACCCAATCACCCACTAACCCGGTAACCCCTTTTACTCTCTAGATTACCGTCTCAGCCCTATACATCGTAGCGCAGCGGTACATGCCGCATCTGCTCGAGCTTGCCACCAGCTACCCCAACAAGCCTGGGCTGATCGTGACTAGCTCGGCGCTGCCGTTCGAGCCCATCCCGGAGCTCTTCGCGTTGTCGCTGACCAAGGCTGCGCAATTCAACCTCATGCGGAGCATGCATATGACATACGCTCCGCGCGGCGTCCATGTTGGGGTCATTAACGTCGGTGGCATGGTCAGCGAGGACCACGAGCGGTTCAACCCGGCTAATATTGCGGATAAGACGTGGGAGTGGTATGCTGATGCCCAGCCGGAGGTAAACAGATTCGAGCTTGTTATTTAAATTTGAAAATGTCCGGTCTGGGGGATTGGTAGATCGGTTAGCCTTGTTTACCTGGCTCAGTAAGGTAGTTACCATATATATCTACTTACGGTCTAACCTGCATATAACGATTGGCCCGGGTTCGAGGATTCCAATTGTAGATCCCAGGTTATCGCTATGCCCAGGTTACCCACTTTTTACCCAATATAGAAGGTCAGGGGCTCTCATTCGGTCTCTAAAGCTCTAGATACAGCCAAATCGCTTGATTTTACTACTTTCCTAGCATTGCAGACTGCTTGAAATACTAATCTAGGCTATACTAAGGAGCCTATACCTTGGCCCAACATTGTTACTCGCCCATCTTCCATTGTATATACCAAAGATACAATAACTCGTCAAGGTCAGGATCTTCCTATTGCTCCTCCCATGTGACGAATCTCGGTCCTCTACTACTGAAAGGGACTCCTCAGACTGAAGGTTGACTTGAACGGGGTAAGGTTCGGTAGAGCCAAAGGGTCTACAACAAGTGCACAAGCAAGTGTTCACACAGTAGTAAAGACAACTGCTTGCATTGCTTACTGGAGAACCTCTGGCAGGTCCTCCAAGGGAATAGCTAGCTATCTAATATACTAATGATTGTCTTTGAGGATCACTCCTTGCTCCTAGTGATCTCTGTGCTGGCTCACCTGGCTCACTTCATGATCCCAGTGATCCTTATGTTGGCTCACTCTCCTTCCCTAGTGATCCATTCTGATTGGTTAGTTGAGTGATTGGCTGCCGCGGCTCCCCGCGCTGCGGCTGTGACCATGCCTGGCCGCCAGTAAGGTCTGTTCGTGACAGGACCGAATATGTACCAAGGGGCTTTTAGAAGATATAAGAAGACGTGGATGACAACGTCTGTGAAGCCGCAAGGTAGCTTGCTACAACCCTCGTATGTGTTCACATATTTGAGATAATCCTCAGATGCCTTTACACCTGAGTATGGATGTGAAGACCCCCTGAGCCCCCCTCCCCCCAACCCCCATCCAGCCCCAACCCCCATTCAGGGTTAGGGTTGGCGCTCCACGACTTTGAGCCCCACAATAATGGCCAAACAGGCTAGAATGCTTCCAAAAACATCTCACGTTCACGATTTGTCTTCCATCAATCCATCATCAACCTCAAAAGCAGTCCAATCGTCCCATACACAGCGCAATGCAAACCAGTTTTGAGTAAATCGCCGATTGCAAGCTCAATGCCCGCGGACGAATCATCGCCTCTTCTCCCGTCAACTACAGAGAGTCGAACCAGTGACGAAACGCAAATTTCACAACTTGAACCTCAAGAAACGATGAGCAGCTCAATCCTGTGGAAAATCGGCGCCATCTCCGGCGCGACCGCTGTCGGGCTCGGCGCCTTTGGAGCCCACGGACTGAAGAAGAGCATCGCCGACCCTCAGAAACTTGCCAACTGGTCCACCGCAGCACAGTATCAGGTGCTTACCTCTTCTCCCAACATCCCCAGGTGAAACAACAGCTGACGTCCCTCTCGTAATGTAGCTTGTTCATTCAGCAGCCCTTCTGATCGCAAGCAACAACCCTGTCGCCGGCACCCTCTTCACTGCAGGCATGACGCTGTTTAGTGGCAGCCTTTATGCCCTGACGCTGGACACCGAGAGGTTCCGCTGGATGGGGCCTGTAACACCGCTCGGTGGACTGTGTCTTATTGCTGGCTGGCTGGCGTTGGCTTTTGGCAAGCGGGGGGCGGGGGTGAGGTGGCCTCGGTCTTGATCTTGATCACGGTTGGGTTGAGAAGCCCGTTTTGCCTTGTGGTGCTAGGCATTGGCGGTCCAAGTCTCTGGGCGGGCAAGATGCGGTCTGCGGCGAGTCTGGGTCGTAAGTTGAAGGTATTCCAATCTGGAGGGCTGTCTCGACTCAGGGAAGCCTGTATTCATGGGCAGGCCGGTGTACTAGTAGTGTACAACCAACATTCGCTCTCCTCTGAGAACAGAAATCCCCTTTCATCATTGATAACTAACGTAGGACCAAGCGGAGTTCGGTCTCAAATCAACAACAATCTGGAGCGGCGCCCATGAACAGGGAGTGAGCCAACAAAGCGGATGAAATTTTGACTGCCAACTCCCCAAACCGGTACACCTTACGGTACCGGGTGATACGCCCGACGCTTTTCAGCACTTTGACCGTGGAATTGGAATCGCCCTCACAATAAGCATATACTCCCATTTCAATACCTCGGTTTAGGTTGGCATGGTTCAAAGTCAAGAAGTCACAAGCGGGCAATGTCCAGCGAGAAACGAAGCAAGAGTCGGTCGGGAGGCCGTCACAGAAGATCAGGTATTTTTGAGCTACTTCTTCTCTTCTCTGAGAACAGCATTCAGAACTAACTGACGTCAGGGCGGTCATTATCATTAGGTACCCAGGTAATCCAGCAGACCCTCGTCCATTCACAAACCCACCCCCCCTTAGTCAGAGCTACTCGCTATGTCCGCCCGAACAACCCTCACCAGGCGCCGCAATGTCATACGCATAGACATCAATGGCAAAGTACTGCAGCGTGTCGCTGTCGATGGCCGACTTTGCCGGGTCCGTTTTCGCCAGCTCCAGGACTTGCTCATAGTCCTCGGCGAAATGGTCGACAACACCCTCGCTGATTTGAGGCACATGGAAGATCCGGTGGAGCAGATCCGTTGCCCAGAACGTGTTCAGCGGGGACTCGGCGACGTTGTACCCCAGGCCGCAGACGGAATTGAGCCAGCGCCGTCTGACGAAGGACAGGTCGCAGATGACTGTCTCTTGCGTCGCGTTGGAGCCGCGCCAGTGGCCCGCCCAGCCTAGAGTTGGGACGGTTAGTCATTGGGATCTTTGACGCCACTCGAGCGGGGCGCTGCAAGCTGAGGCTTTTTTGGTCCTAACTGGCTACCTGGGACTTGATGGGCACTCACCATTCTGTGTTTTGCAATTCTGGTCCGGATCATCGCAGCGGAAGGTCATGTTCCCCCTGTCAGCGCTGATAACCCGAGTGTACCATCCGAGCGGGACGGCGGTTGTTCCGTTGCCAAAGTATTTCTGGACGAACGGAGAGGACTGGCCGAAGCGGAGGATGTGGTCGCGGGCATGCTTGGCAAGCTCGACCGTCTCGGTCAGCGCACGCGTGAGCTGGCGCTGGAGCGTGACGTTGCACGAGGAATGGATGGGGTACTGCGTAATGGCGCCCTCCCTGAAGTCGTAAGGCGTCGCTGTTGCTGTGGCACTCGCCGAAGTGGACGAAGCAGCTTGGCGCTGTTCGACGGGAGAGGCCCAAGAAGCGCCGGCCGCGGCAAGGACGAGAGGAAGAAGGTGGAGACGCATGGCTGGATATGAGAAGGGATGGGTATTAAATTATGCAGAGTGACTCGGATAGATTATATCGCGGCTGTCGGTAGTTGTCTCAAGTCCCGGTGACTCTACTCCTGCATGCTACCCTCCCTCATGGTTGCGACGACAGCTGCTACTTATAACCAATTAGTTGGACCTGTTCGAGAGCACAACCGGGAACTGCCTTTTCGCCTTCATCTCTTGGCACACAGAGGTGCGAACCTTGCTGTCTTCGCCAAGCATCTCTTCGGTGTGCGATGTACCTTGACGGCCAGGCTAGGTCTGCGCGAACTCACGGCGGGCTGGTAGCCAAGAACTGTGTGCCCTGATAGTCCTGCCGTATGGAGAAGTTCAGGCTTGCGCGCCAATCCGATTCCCTGCCGTCATTCACATTCCTGTACGCGGTGACACATCAGATATCATCGTGGAGAAAACTCCGCACATGACAATTGCGTGATGCGGTGCGAGGCTTGCAGAGGCTGGGAGAGCGTGTGGGGGTACAGACTGGTTCGAGAGAGACTTGGAAAGAAAAATGTTGGCGAGACCGAAAAAAAGACAAAAAGCAGAAAGAAGGCGAGGGAAATAGAGCAAGACTCGGAAGAAATGAAGGACGAATGAAGAGAAACTACCTAGTAAAGAGAAAGAAAAAGAGGAACCAAGGAGAATAAAATAGAGGAACGGGAAGTAAAGAACTGGAAAATAAAAATGAAAACAAACAAAACAATGGGGGTTGGTTGGGAGACGAGATCTGCCATTACTCTATCCAAGCTCGATGGAGGCTGGGAGAAGCCCGCATGCAAACACAATCTCAGCCTCAACTCTCAAGCAGTCATGCTAGTAGCAGTATATTGAACAGTCTTTACTTTATACAATTCGTAATATCTCCTTGGCTCCCAAGCCACCAACTACTTTACTTGAGAGAGCTCCAAAGACCATGCTCCAGCCGCCAAACGACCCAACCCCCAGAGCATATCCACACCCAGCCCGATAGATATACCTATAGAGAGCCCTTTCGCTACAGAGCCAGCCACCAGACGTATCCACATACGTCACTACAACCAGAAAAGTCCGTTCTGATAGAAACAGGAACCCCGATTGCATGTGCTTGTTGCAACCGAGGCATGGCCATTAGCATTATATTCTCAACACGTTCAAATTGTGAACGACGACTAGTGGGCCAAAACCCTCCACCCGCAAGGTTTGGGATTCCGGTCGAGGAGGCATTCATGTTAATGGTGGGTTTGAGATCGAAGCATATGGGGAGGCCATGTAACTTAGGTACTTACATAGTATGACCGCGATGTATGGCACCTGGTAGCTGATTCAGGGGCTGTTTCGTGTGACTCCAAAGAGACACTTTTTGGGAGTCTGTTATTGAGGGACGTTCTCAGTCAGTTCATGCCATCCAGGAAGGCATGGCAAGTATAACTCCTTTCGTTACATATGATAACATCTTCTCAAGCGTATCGCGTACATAAGGGGACGAGAGGCGGCTCTACTAGTAGTAGGTAACATTTACTGGTTGGCACCAGGCCTTGACAAGTAGGTACCTACGTATCTTGGAGTCGCTCTCAAGCGAAGTGGGGGTGATGTCAACATCCCACCGGTATCGTGTAATGACTTAAACAAGTCACACGTAGCTTCATATGGAGATATGGAGACAGCGTTTTGATATCAGGTCTGCCCTTCTTACAGGTGAGCGCACATACCACGGTCTCAAAGGCATAAGATATGGAACACCAGTATTGTTAGAGCATGACCGCCTTCTTTGTAGCTAGTCCACACGGAAACTAATCTTGCGTATGGCAGCGTCATAACCGATCCAAAGAGGCTGAATTGGCTCTGGACTTCATTGGGATGCGGATCTCTCAACAACTGTTTACTTGGGTTATCATGTTGCTCACCTTCAGTAGCAAGAAGCAATTATTATACGCTAATGGCACGATCTCTACTGTTAACCACGGACATGGAATCTCGGTGCCGAGGACACGGTGATACATATACCATGGCAGAAGGCAAGGCTACATGTATTACGCGGGATGATCCCTCTCCGGTACTTAATACGAGGTATGTGGCTGTGCCTTGTGTAAGCCAAGGATGGTGATGGCTTTTGGATTTCAGAAATATTGCGGTTATGTCCGGCTGGCCAAGAGTCGCGGTTCACGAGGCTGCCATCCAGATGCGTGCATGATAGAGAGGGTGGCCTGGCTTGACCGATGATTTGCGGACGCGCGGCCGGGTAACTACAACTTGAACCTTCAAGTTTTCTCACACCTAGAGTTAAGCACCTACGTGTAGTGTACTGTTGGCCTGTGTGGCTTGATATTAAGGTGCTAGAGGTCTGAGGCGGATAAAGATGAATACCTAGGTGCCTAGGTAGGTATACGGTATCGAAGAAGCATGGAATTCTTTTGATCGGTTTGTCTAAAATTCGAACAGTATGTGTAAGAAATAGATTTGACCCAGGGCATTCACATACTAGTAGGAAAGTAGGGCTTTGTGAGTCGTTGATGATCCTTACCCCTAGTTTACCCCAGCTTATCCCAGCCTTTCGGTTCTGGTCGACCCCTTACGCGTAGTACTCCTTTTGTCAGATGACAGTAGGCTTAAAAGTATCATATATCTTGATTTCGAAAGAACGTCGCGTATATGTGCCCTCTGGCAAAGATAATAGATGATGTATGTACCGCACTGAGCCCCTGAGATGGAGTATGACAGTACGTGAACAAGTTGATGGAGGCAAATTCGGCAATTGAAACAGGATAATCGACTCCGGTTCATGCCTCTCATTGAGGTTACATTTGGCTTCTACCAATTCAAATTCACATCAAGCTCCTTATTTCGATGGCATTGGTGTTTTATCCAGGCAATTCTTTCCTTCTTCCATTTCTCATCTACATTCTCTTCATTGTCTACACGGACTGTGTCTACACATTCAGAGAGAAAGGGACGATGAACATGAAACACATAAGTGTGACATACCTCGAATCGCCAGTAGGTATAACGAGCAAAAGAGCCGTGTGAACAACGGTGCCGGTAGTCCACTGGTCTCAAGTAATGAATCTGCAGGAAACGGCCAAGCAAGATGGGAGGGCTTATGATTCTATATAGGTGCCTGCTCCATTCCCCATTGCGTGACGGCCAGTTTGGTAAAGCGCGGGCTGTTGGGTGGTTCGTGATATACTATAATGAGTCTGAATGAGATGTGCTCGTCTCCATGATGACTCGCTACCATGAGGTGTGTAGTATGTTACGGGGTTACCTATTATATTCCTCTTACGTGGGGTGAAGTGGTGTGTGGTGTCACGCGCACCCCTCACATCCGTGGCACGAGGATTGCGCGCTGACGACATCGACCGTTGCCCGACACCACCAATGTCTGAGTTGCTGGTCAGCGATGAGCCATGGTACAATACCAATAGAGTTAAGAGTGTGGGTGTATATGTCGATCCCAAGGCGTCCAAAATTCAACTATATGAACACCTGCCTCGTCAATGGGGTTAAGGCAGCCCCGAGTAAACCACTTTCCAATCTCTTGGATGGCCAAGAACTCCCGGGGTTGGATGACTTCCCTCCCTGGTGGCTGCACACCCTCCAACATGTCCTTACCCGTTCGCAGGGATTTCATGAATCAAGAAGAGACATTGCAAATATCACATGGGATTCTCAGATAGAAACACTGTTCCATCAGACCCAAAGAGACAAAGTTATCTTACAACTTTGATGTGTCCTGTGAGCGTGCTCCCACTCCCTCACATAACCCTGCCCCGCCTAGCAGTCACTGCAATGCGTAACTTACACACGTATTCGGAATACAGCTGTATTGTAATGTGACAGCAATATAAACATTACAATATTCGCGGATCCATCATACAGTTTGGCCGAAAGCTGCATCCGCCTTTGGAATTCGGAGCGATGATGCTGATACGGTAGGCAACCAATATAGGTACTCGTAATGGAAGAGCCCGATCTTGTTTTGAACCGGTCTCGTGGTTCCAGGAATGGCGGAGCAGTTGCAACACTGACAAGCCGCTTGCCGATATGGGTGGAGCCCCTCACCTTGTGCCGTTTTTAGCCCGTAACAATACCTTACCTTAGCAGTCGATTTCAAGTCAGCAGCCGATCGGCTCCCCACATTCATACATCCCGGTATCTGACAAGATCCCCCCTCATTTCACCCTCATTCTCTTATCAGCCGCTTTCCTAATCGCCGCTCATTCCGGTGGATTGGAATACCTTCACTTTGCTGCCTTGTGCATCTTTCCGCCAGCCGCTCGATACCTTTTTCCTTCTTGCCGTCAAAGTTTGGCGGCGGCCTGGCCGTGGTGTTTCGCCCATTCCCGTCCAGGTTGCCCATCGAATCGCTGCTGTCACCTGTGGCCCGCTCGCTGCCCCTCGATCTGCAATTCTGCATTGTGCAAATCGGGCCACCCCTCCACCGTCCAAAACTTTTTGCCTTTCGCTTCCTGCAATCGCCCGCTCCCAATATCCGGCGACGATGGCTACCTCACATCCCAGTGAGCATCGTCACTTGCGAAGTGGCAGCCTAAACATCCAACCTCACAGTGGCCGCGGTGGTGCAATGATTAACGCACTGCCTGGCGCCCATCATCGATTTGACGGGCCTAGGAGCCCGCCTAGTACGTTCGTCCTTTTACATTCTGTCGTCTGCCCCCCCGCTCGCCAGACCAGCATGCTCATCCTTCTTCATTGCGACATCGCGGTTCGCGCATATCATGGTTCATAACTAACAGGATTACTTGCCCGTCGAAACAGACACATCGCATGTGCCCTGCAAATTCTTCCGTCAGGGCGCGTGTCAAGCAGGCAACGCCTGCCCCTTCAGTCACGACCTCTCTGCGGCCTCGGAGAATGTGTGCAAGTATTTCGCAAAAGTGCGTTGCCCCCTTCGAGTAACACTACACGGATACCTACCAAGAGAATGACCAAGATTCGTCTCATATGGCACTGACATTACTGCATCACGCAGGGCAACTGCAAGTTCGGTCCGAAGTGCGCAAACATCCACGTGCTGCCCGACGGGCGCCGCATCAACTACGGAAAGAATGGTGTGACTATTGGAGCTCCACTCGGAGTTGCCCTCGGCGCTCGCGTCAACCCCACGACATATCATCAGCCGTCGAACAGCGCGTTGACGAACTCGTTCCTACGCGCCGATGCATACCCGGCACCTGCCCCTTACCCTTTGCAAGATGACCGATACATTCACCAGCTGGGCCGCCAACCGAGCATGGAGAACGGCCTGCCCACGATAGACACGACTTGCAGCTCAAACCCCACCTCAGTCTACGGGTCGCCTCGGGACGACGACGCCAACCGTCTCGGGCTTGGTCTTTCTCCCGTCAAGGGACTCTCAGTTCTGGACGCCCCGCTCCCTGCTTCCTTCGACAGCAACGGCATCTCGCTTGCCGCCCGGTACGGGCCTTGGCCATCGTCCATGCCATCCAAGTTTGGCCTCGAATCGCCGTCGCCGTCGCTGAACGCAGCACGAGACGGGCGTACCTCAGAGACACTCAAGCTCTTGCACACATCTGCCTTTGGCAGCAGCGAACACTTGTCGTCGTCGGCCATTGGCACAAGCGAGACGAATGGATTCGGGAGCAGCCCACCTGTGGGCGGGGCCTCCGGGCTCAGCTCAGGCCTGGGAAGCGACGAGTATTTCGGGAAACGCGCCATGCACAGCAGCTCGCTCCGGTACACGAAGCCGCGCCTCATAAGCAGCAGCGCGCCTAAGATCGACCGCGATTGGGAGACTGAGTTCTTGTTCGAGGAGGATTATGTGCCAGGCTCTCTGGCTAATGAGGTGCTTACACCGGCCGAGAAAGCGAGGAGAGGATCAACGACAAACACTTTGCGGCCAATGGACAGCCTGGAGCCGGGGGTTGAGTCGGCTCCCATTGGGTCCGCAAAGTTTGGAAGCCCAAGCATGTCCGCAAGCCCGAGTCGATGGGGCCCGCTCTGGCAGCGGCAGCAGAAGGATGAAGACGCGTTTCTTGACGCCCCCGGCTCAGGTCGGCAAATAAAACACGCCTCGGCTTTCGGCCATGTGGGGAGCCCGTTAAGGAACTCCAGCCTGGCGACTGCGATTTCCGCTGAGCTAAACGGCGATTCAAACAGCAACCCCACGGGCAGACAAGCAGCTAGCGGCAGCGAGTCCCTCTCCGTTCTCGCCCAGCAGCTCCGGGAGACAAGGCTAGGGGATGGGGCGCCGCGTTCGAGCCCTGCACGGAACGGTAGCGCCACCGCCAACGGACAGAGCTCAGCAGCAGGAGGAGCAGCGGGCGTGATCGGGAAAGAACGGGAGAAAGAGGCGCAGCGTGGATTGGAACGGCACATCAGCAGCGCGTCGATCAGTTCGAGCGTAACGGGACGGTTCACCACCCCGATCGACGAAGAGGACCCGTCGTTTGTGTTTAGCATGGAGGAAGAGGACGATGCCGCGCAGACGCGCGCAAGGAAGCGGGTATCCGGCGGTGCGGGGGGCCATCCGCTTAGCACTGCGTGGACCTATGCCAATGCTGCTACCGGCAGTAGGGAGAATAATACCTCGGGCACAACGAACGGCGGCAGCGGCACCAAACCACGAGCAGCAGGGAGCAGCGCGGTCGAGTCGACTGGGAGATGAATGATCGGAATCTTTGGTATACCCCGCGGCAGATAGTCAAACTACCTACCTAATGGGAAGACGGCCACCTCAAACGGAGCATGTTAATCTTCCCCGTCTTGCATTCTCTCTTCAGCAGGAGTCATCCCGTCCCATTCCCCAACGGGTTTTGAATTTGGCGCTCATAAACAGGAGTTTTAGTTTTAGTCTCTTGGATCTGGCCGGAAACTGAACAGCATGTCTATCTACACCCTTGGGCTTGGGGGGCTACCAGGATGAGGTACTTTCATGTATAAATGGCAGGTGGCATGCAGGTAGGGGTGTGGTGTGTGTGTGTGGACCGGGCTACGACACTGCACCACCCCTCGGCGCCGGCTGACACCTAGAAATCGATTTGGTCATGGCATGTTAAACACCTGGTCGGTACTAAAAACAAGGCAAACTGGGTCGGGTCAATTCGGTGATATTTGGTTGGAGGCTTAGGGGTGCCATGCGACAGGGGCGGGTGAGATGATGCGGTGCGGTGCTGTGAATGTGGACGGGAGGGCAAGGACAACCCCCCTTGACTTGGCCAGCCACGGGAATGCTATGGTCTGGTTGCTCTGCGCTTCGTGTTTGGATCTGGTTCTTAGGTTGTGTACCTAAGCACATGGATGATTCCCTTTTGAACTACTGGTTTGTACATATTGGTTGTCAGCTTGGAATCGGAATGACAGTTTTTGACTTTTTGTGGCGTTCTGCGGTATGTTTTTGGCACCGATGAAGGCCTTCACCTTGTGTTGCCTCCATGACATTACACGGCAAGGCGGCATCTACTTGACGGCCTCAGCCTGATATCGTTGCGTTGTGGAATCCGGGCCTTTTTGGGTGTCCGCTTAGCTTGCTGCTGCCTTTATCTTTGGAATGAGTGCTCGCCATCAGTCTCACTCTACCCGTCCACGATGAGAAGCACCCTCCCCATGGGCTTCAAGATGCCAATGTGCCGAGCTCCAGCGCTTGCATACCATGGCTGATGCCTACAAAGTACACCTCTCACCGGACTGGGACGGTTTAATTCAAGGCGCTCGCATGGGAGATGTGGCGAAGCGTGCAAGGGGCACGAACAGCGCATCCCTCTGGCTCGACTGATCTTCACTTGCTTCTCAGGATCCAAGGCGAGATTCGGCTGAGGTTGTAAATGTTAGCTGTCATGTTCACAATCACAATTCCGCAACTGAAGCGAGCAGCGTTTCGTTTCAAGACAGCAGTGTGACTGGGGGCTTCCCATCCTCATCTTTGGTTGCTGCTAATATATTCACACATACACAGCACAGCCATCCATCCGCCCATGCAAACGCCCAATATTGAGGTAGATTACGGACACCTCCCCTGAGCTCGTCCCACCGTCTAAGAAACACCAGGGAGGGGCGGCGTGGTATGCTGCTGCGTCTTGATTCTGGTCATGATATGGTACAGGGTTGAACAGAGATAAATGGCTGGCACTCTAGTTCGCGTCGGGCTGGCTAAGGATATACTCGACCGCCTTGTCAACTGTTGGCAGGTATCAAGTTAGTGTGTATGATTCAGAGGGTTGATCGGATGGGATGGGATGGGGTAATCGCGTACCGCTATGGATTGTGTCGGCGTCCTTGTCGGGGATCTCGATGCTAAACTCCTGGATTGACAGATCTGTCAGTGATGATCTTTGAACTCGGGACGCCTTGTGGTTGGTTTGGCTGCCTCCGTCAAGTCCGACGGTCCCCAGTATTGGAGTAGGAGGGAAATTACCTCCTCAATGGCCATTACAACCTCGACAGTATCCAGGCTGTCGAGGCCCAGATCGTTCGCAAAGTGCGCCGTCTCTGTGATCTATCGTCGGAGCGTCCACGTTAGAACCGAATTCAGAACTAAGAACCCCATATGGTTATTGAAGGTATGAATGTCGAATACTCACGTTGGCAGGATCGTTGACCTGGAAACAACCAAGTTAGTGTTTATTCATGACTGCGAAGGAACTAGGAAGCAGCGAAGCAACTGGGTAAGGTAGCCACAGATCCATTCCATGACATGGAACAGACACCCAAAATTCCCCCAGATAAAGACGCGCTGCTGCAAGAGTAACCTCCAGATTCAACCCACCTTGTCAAAACCCGAAAGCAGCAGCTTAATGCGTTCATACACCTCACCCCTCTCGAGGCTGCCGCCCGAGGCATAGCACCGCACCGCTTGCCATGCGACCGTCTTGGGAACAAACGAAGAAGGCTTGGAGACAGGGGCGATAGCTAATCTCCTTGCGGAAACCGACGGGATGGGTCGGATGGCTGTCCGCGTCGCGGCGGCGAAAGATCGGATAACGGCGGTGCGGAACATGATGATGTGGTGTCGATTTGAAAGTTTGGTGGGGATAGGGTGTTGTGGTTGGGTAATTGGGTCGGTTCGGCGGGTGCGATGGGAGTAGTGGGAGTGATGGTCGACACGCCCGGTTGAGGTGGAAGTCACGGAAAGATGAGGATGACGATAAATTTCTCTGCCAGACATTGGCACTGAACGCCAGACGTTGGCGCTAGCTGCCAGACATTGGCGGTAGAGCTCGGGCCTCCGAGCTACAGATGCAGTCACGTGATCCGCGTTCGTGGTTCCATGATGCCATCATTTGCCGGAAAGAGAGGTAGACGACAAATGAACCATGGAATTTTGGGTCCCGTGTGAAGATATCTACAGGCTTATCTACAGGATTGAGCAAACTTTGATAGTGTCCACCAGGAGCCAGACATCCCAGCATCGCCATGCCTCTACCTGTACGGCGCATCTGCCCTGATGGCAGCGGCCAGCTCAGGCTCCCACTTGTCACCATTCCAGAGGAGTTTCTCTGTCGGGGAGTCAGCACAAATGCCAAACATTGAAGAGGCAAAAGACAAATCGCTACGTACCCTTGTTGTAAAGCAACTCCTCGCGCGTCTCAGTGGCGTATTCAGCATTTGGCGACTCAACAATGGCATCAACAGGACATGACTCCTGGCAGAAGCCGCAGTAGATGCACTTGGTCATGTCGATATCGTAGCGGGTTGTCCGCCTGGACCCATCGGCACGCTCCTCAGCCTCGATGGTGATGGCCTGCGCGGGGCAGACGGCCTCGCAGAGCTTGCACGCGATGCATCGCTCCTCGCCCGACGGGTACCGCCGGAGAGCATGTTCTCCTCGGAATCGTGGGGAAATAGGACCCTGGCAGACAGAGTCAGCGCTGTTGGCATCTGGGAGGAAGCGTTTTGTGTGGGCGAGGGTTCTTGTCGGGCTTCCAACGACCCCAAGCGCGTGATGCCCCTCCCACGCCCAAGATTTAGGCAATTGTTCCTACCTTCTCAAAGGGATAATAAATCGTATACCTGGCCACAACCATCAGCAAAATCTTCCAGACAGAAACCAACCAAGACTCGCAAGTACTCACGGTGGCCTAAAGAACTGCTCCAGCAGGACGTACATGCCGCGCAGCATCTCAGTCATGAGGAAGTACTTTCCGGCCTTGTCCAGCGTGCTCTCCTTCTCCTGATCCCACTCAACGGGGGGCTTCAGCCGAAAGCGCTTGGGCGGCGGGCCGGCGGGTGTTGCGTAGCCTCTCCTTAGCACCTGTGCGGGAATTGTGCGAGCGAAAGCCGCTGACGTGCGCATATTGAGCGGGAGCGCGAGCTGCCGGGCGGCCACCGAGGCGGCCGAGCTGGTGAGCATTGTGAAGATTTTGTCGGTTCGGCGCGACGGGGTTATGGGAAAGAATCGGTCGGATACGAAGGTCGTTGCGTTGACGGCGGCAACTGGTGCGGAAAATGTCACGTCAAGCCGTGTGGAAGGAAGGGTATTGCGGCGAGCAGGTGTTCGGCAGGCCAATTGATTCGATTTGGCCTCGTTTAATTCGGCTTTGCGCGGCAGAAGTTGGGTGGCGGCAATGGAAGCCTGGGAGGCGATGTTGAGAGCTCCCAGAGCCGGACACTTTGATCCTGGAGCTGGCGACGGAGTCGCTTCGGCGATTACATTTCCCAAACATTGATTGGCCGCCTTGGAGAGTGGGCGGACTGCCCCATCACGTGATGCGCGCCAAGCATCTGCTCCTGCAATCTGCAATCGAACAGTCGCTCGTTCACGTCCAGATTCCGAAGACAACGCTTCGAAGAGATGATGCTGTCTGTCAACCTGCCACTCCCACTCTGAGTTTGCACTCACCGGGTCTACGTAGATAGGTATCTATCTATCTAGGCAACGCATCTAGTCATCGAAATTCAAAATGTTCGGCCCCATGTGACCCACCAAACACCAATATTGGCAGCTACGACCAGATCCAGCATCTTCAACCCCTCATCATGGATAATCAGCTTCCCAAGCTTCGCCCTCTTCCCATTATTCCCCCCGCCAGCATGTTCCCTCCCCAAACTCAGATCCATAGGCATATCCTCATCATACCCAACGCCATCATCCTCTTCCTCATCACTACTATGCGACTCGCGATGCAACAACCTCCCAAACTGCTCCGACAGGTGTCCCCTTCTCCTACCCTGCCCACCACCACCATCTGAATTACCCCCCGCCGCAGACGACCCGGACCCTGACCGCCGTCCAGGGATATTAAACCTCAATTCACTAACCGGCTTCGCCCCCACCATAGCCGCCGACAACTCGTCACCCCGTGACCGACCCATGGCCTGGGCATCGCGGAGATTATGTGCCAGATCGCGGGCATCTATTTTCGCGTTTGCCGGGCCAAGCACATGCCGGCACTTGAGACTCCGCCCGTTGGTGCTGGTCCGGAACTCGCACCGTCCGTCCCACGGGCTGAAGAAGACGTAGCCTTTGGGCTTGAGACCCGGGCCGGGTTGGGTGATTACTGTCGGCGAGCCGTCGGAATCGGTTGAGTTGATGGTTGAGGCGCTGCCTTGGCGGGTGTGGTGGGGCCTGGGTAGGGTTAGGTCTACCGGTGATATGCTTCCGGCTTTTTCGGGGGTGCTCGGGCGGTCGCGGATGTGGAATGCCTTTTTGAGGTTGGTCTTCCAGCTCTGCGCGTACGACATGACCACCTGTCGAGTGAAGCTGTCGTTGGCTAGATGGTGGTCGCGCAAGGGACTTGGGTGCGGCCGGAGGGAAGTTGCTCTTTCTCGACCCAGTTCTGTCCCGCTCTCGCGTGCTACCTGCTGTGTGAAGGAAAGTCCGGTTGTGGGTCGGTAGGCGTCAACGCTCGCCCTGCTTGGCATGTCACGGAATTTGGCATAGCCTGAAGTTTCGATATGGATATTGATCTTTCGAACATGAGGAATGCCCATGTTCTCTGGGTCGAGGCTCGGGTCGGCTCTGTCCGGCGTGGGCACGTTGGTTTCGAATGACGAGACTTTGCCAACGTTGCATTGACTTCCTGACGTGGGATCCCGTCGGATAATGGTGAGGGAGAAGGTTGAGGATGCTGTGCGACGAGCTGCTTTCAAGGGTGATGGCGTTCGGTCGGGATGCAGGTGGGATGTTGGTGGGGTGGCCGGCTGGACACTCCGTTGTGCGGCTTGGATTGGGGTTGCAGGGCGCTCTGGATACGGCTTAGGTTCTTGGTGATTATGAATGTCGACGGCACGGTTGACTGTAGATTCTGATGACAACTCCTTTCGCCGTATAGGGCCCGCTAACGGCAGAGAGGGTGGAGCTAGTGATGGCGTGTTCGCCTCTGATGGAACTCCTGAACGGCGTTTCCGAAACATGGGATTCTCCCGATAACCCTCGACTATGCCTTCTGCTTGCGGAGTAGTAGGACTAAGAGCAAACGTGTTGGGTCCGGGGGCAGGCGCCCCGGATTCCGTGGGCTTTTGTGTCGTTACCACTGACGGTGCGCGGTCTCCCGGCACCGGGTGATCCTGTTGCGGAACCTTGGAGGTTGCGGGTAACGGCTTCCTCGGGATCACGCTCCGTAGGCTTTCACTGCTGGATCGAGGTGAGGTTGCATCCTCAAAGCGGTGCGGCACGGCGAGGAGGCCATCCTCGGGTGAATCCAGGTGGACATAATAGAGGGAATTCGTAATGTCCTCCCCGGTCACATTCTTTTTGTGGGGCCTAAACGTGGAAAGTATTATATCTGCTCCCTGGTCAGCATTGTATGCATGGTTGTATCCGGGCCAGGTACAGTTCGCACCGTGGGTACCAGGCACTCTCGAGATGTAAAGCGTCAGGGACTCCTTGATCTCGGGACGGTATGGATACTGAGGAGGGTTGGCAGCGAGGTAGTTAATGTCCGACAGTGATCTTGCCTCTGCTTTCCTTGTCGCCATTTTGGTGTCGATGGCCTTTGCGGGCATTAGCCGGCATGTTGGTGTTTTGGAGAGTCGCTTTATGCACCGGCAGTGGTGGGTGCTGACGGGCCTGCCGGGGCGCAGTTTGGGGCAGTGACGTTGCCCCGGGACCCAAGGTGGAGTCTTAATGCCCGGCTGCTGGCACAATTTCTCGGACTCTGTAAGTTACCGCAAGGATATATGTAACGTTAATGTATTTTACATTACAGGACCGAGGCCGGTAATTCTTGTAATTATTCAAACGGCAACGGAGCATCTGCCATGTCAAACTTGGAATCTTCTCTCGTCATCCCCGAGTTTCGCTGCCCAACGATTGTACTGCGGCTGCCTCACGACACGCAGATGCCGGTTGTCGCATCTGAAGCAACTCTCCAGCCAGGTTACAATTTGCAAGATATTGCACGACATATAGGATTCGGTGTTCCATCGAAACCTCAGCGGTCCAATTAAAGCGGCGTGAGACAAAACGTCGTGAAAACAGCACACAACACCGACAAACGGTGAGCTGGCTGCTGCCTTCCCGCAATTGGTTCTCGAAGTTCAGATGACCTGGACAAACCCAAGGACAGGACTCCTTGATCTTGAGGTGCCGTACTGCCCTGACCTTATCCGTACAACACGCCGCGCTCACTTGACATGGTAGATGATGATCGGATTGCTACTTAGCTCGAATCTACCAGGTAGTTCCTAACGATCAACAATAAACAAGAACCTGCAATATTAAACAATTTTATCCTTGCGCGTGTTGGCAATCTGAGAGGAACCGAAACACAAACGCTACCCGCAGCGCCAAACAGTTGAGTCTGTCTAAACCATCCATGAGCCTCCTCACCGTCAAACCGTCCTTGTCTTTTGCACGATCAATGCGGCCAGATCGTTAATCGTCCCGCTCGACAACAGCTCCAAGATTTGTAAGTTAGCCCGCAGCTCTTTGGCTATCCAGTTGCGCAGCTCAATAGCCGTCAGCGAGTCCAGCCCGTACGATGTGATATTCCTAGCCACGTCCAAATTTTGGACCTCAATGGTCAGCACTTCGGAAAGCTTCTCCAAAACCCCCTGTGCCGCGATATTCGTCGCCTCCTCGTCCGACTTGGCCGCACGGAATGCATTGCCCAGCGACACAGATTGCTTCGGGGCCAGCCCTTCCCTCTCAGCCGCAGCAAGGCACTCGGCCTTGAGCTTGGCGAACCGCGCGTCACTGGCGTAGTACGGCCATTGTCCGTCGCTGCCGAGATGGAGTTTCAGTCCTGTCAGGCATTGACTCCCGCAAACACCCCGCACGGCGGCCGATAGCAGGGCCAGGAACTCTTCCTCGCTGAGTGTCTCCCCGCCAAAGTTGCGGATGATCTCGTCCTGCCGCTCCGCGTTCTCGGCCAGGTATCCTGCGCCCGTCACTGCGGTTAGGTCGAGGGATGTTCCTGGAAGACCGTTCTGCACGCGGTACTGCACGAAAGAGTCGAGGAAGGTGTTGGCTGCAGCATATGCGCCCTGTCCTCGGCTGCCTAGGATCCCTGCTGCTGAGGAGAGCACAACGAAGTAATCCAGCTTGGCGTAGTACGCGACCAGAGCTTTGTGGATGTTCCAGATGCCGTTCACCTTGGGGCGTGTTACCCGTTTGTAGTCCTCGTGGGTCATGCCCTCTAACAGGACGTCCTGGCAGACAGATGTGAGCGGTAGGTTCTCTCCCGGCAAGCGAGGATGACTTACTCGAAGTACCATTGCAGCGTGGATAACACCGCAGATTGGAGGCATAGTGGTCGCGCATTCGCCAACCACCCGCCATACCTGGCTCTCGATGCTGGCGTCGCACTTCATCACAACGATCTTGCCGTCTGGGCATTGAGCCGCTCGTTGGAGTTGCTCGACCATCTCGTCATCGGCGCCGCGCCGAGAAAGCAGCACAATGTTGCGCGCTCCATGGTCTATCATGTACTTGGCCATGGACCTGCCCAGTCCGCCGGTTCCACCGATGATCACATGGGTTCCGTCGCTGCGGAAGATTGTTTTTGAGACTCGGTGTAGGGCCTGGACCCAATTAGTGTCTGCCAGCATTCAGTTCACAACAGTTTATGGTAACTCACCTTCACTTGCTCGCGCGCCCCTGCAACCGCCACGACTGGCTGCACGGCACCCTCGGACACCATCCGCAGCCCTTTACCCAGCTCTGACACGGGAACCACAACCGGTTTCGCGGGCGGTAGGATAGCGCCAGTCTCGATGCCCTTCATCAAACTTCGCAAAGTCTCCTCCATCGCCTGCGGTCGCGCCGCAGCAATGCTAGCGATATTGAGCGACGTAAAAGTCGCATTGATACCCAACTCCGCCCGCGAGCTGCGATGGGAGCCAGACGTCCGGATCTCGACAAACCGCCCAAACTCGGCCAAACACTCCGACGCCTCGACCGTCCCTTGGACATTGCCGGACAGCGCCAGAACAACCTCCATCCCCTCGCCCTGAGTCGCGTCATCGACCTGCCGTCGGAGATACTTGGTGCGCACATCCAAGACGCGGTCGAGCGGCACCCCGCAGTCGGTAGCAGCCGTGACCTCTTTCTCATTCTTTGCCAAAGCAAAGACACTCGCGCCAAGGTAGCGTGCTATCTCGATAGCCGCAACCCCGGCAGGCGCGGAGAGTTGCACGAGGACGCGCTCGCCCGGTTGGACTTTGGCGATGTGCACTAGGGCGTAGTATGCGGCGGAGAACGCGGCCGGGATGGATGCCGCTTCCTCCATGCTGAGGCTGGCAGCAGCAGCCGGAGGAATTATGGCGGTGCTGGTGATTTTTGCCCGAGCGTGCGTTCCGAACGGGCCGTCGGCTAGTGCGCAGACCCTGTTTCCGACCGAGACGTCACACACCTTGCGCCCGATCCGCGTTACCGTGCCGCTGCAGCTGCGGAGGATGGGTATGTTTGCTTCGGTGGCGCCGTGGGTGTAGGTGACGTCGTCTGGTGTCAGGAGGCTGGCGGAGAGTTCGATCTCTACCTCGTCGTCTGCGAGTGGTGGTGCAGGCGGTGCGTCCTCGAAGTAAAGGCTGTCGTCTGAGGAGGATAGATTGGCATTAGCGTGAGCGGCAAGCCGGAGTTGCCTATCACGCTGGTGGAAGTCCTGGCGATACGGCGCTGCTGGCCCCAGGGAGCGGTGGACATCTAGGTTGAGTTCCTTGTCGACCACAATCCGCGGGACGACAAGCCCCCCACCGTCCTCGGCAAATTCCATCTCTCCCTCCCCATCGTCACTTTCCGAGAGCACCGACCGAGCAAACGCCTCGCAGATGAGCTCCGCCTGTTGGGAAGCGCCGAGCTTGGAGTCGGGATCCAGATCGAGAGTGGATGCGACGGCGTTTCGCTCGGAGCGTGCGGTGCGGGTCATGCCGAGCGCCATGCTTGCGTTGGGGGCGACGGTAAAGCGGGTCGCCCCCCGCGTCACCCACATCAGGCCTGGGGATAGGGTGAGCAGGCGCTTGACTTGCTCAAGTCCGGTTTCGGTGATCGAACAGAGGATAGGGCCGCTCAGTTCGGAGAGGACGACGAAGAAGTTGTTCCAGTCGTCTATCTTCTCCAGGGGGGTTATGTGTGGTTTGATGCCCGTGGACTGTTCGATCTTGCGGGCCACGGCGGCTACAAGCGGGTTTCGTGGCGCGTCTTGCCCCTGCGCGACGATCACGATGGACTCGCGGGATTTGAGACGTCCTGCCTTTTCAGCGCTGCTTGTGCTCTCCTCCTTCAGAGGCTCCCAGTCAAACTTGAAGCACAGTTCCCGGGGCGCCGCCGGTTCGGGGATGGTCGGCTTCCATGCCTTGAATTCCAACCCAGCAATGGAAATGACTGCCATTGCGGGATCCGTCACGCAGAAACTGTCCACGACAAAGGCGCCAGTCCGTGCATCACGGCTCGAGTGCGCTGAGAAATCCTCACTTGCTCGCTTGCTAAACCCCGGACGCACAATCAGGTGGCGGATACCCGTAGGCAGATAAGCACTGCCATCCCCCTTATTTCCCATTCCCATCCCCTCAAGCTTGAGACTGAGCAGCGGGATTTGCAGCATAGCGTCAATGAGGGACGGGTGCACTTTGTACGGTGTCTCGAACTCCATGGGCATGTCGGACGCGGTGTCGCGGGCGCGGTACCGGGCGGCTGTGTCGGTCTCGTTTGCGGTGGCTTCGAGCAGGGTTTGGAAGGACTTGGGGTAGGACATGCCTATCGATCTGAGGCTGTCGTAGACTGCGGTGTCGGGCCACTCGGATTTTCGGCCCCATGGTCCTGTGGAGCTGAGGGTGTCGGGGGTTCCTGGCACGTTACTTGTGTCGGAGGCGGCGGAGGAAGGGGGTTTGGAGATTGAGGAGGCTGAGTCGGACAGGGCGTCGATGCGGTCCTCGTTGATAGGCGGTTTGGCAGGATCTGTCTGCAAGCTGGCTCCCATGTCCGCTGGGGATGCCTGGTGTTGGGATTCAAGGAGGCAATCTGCTGTCACTGTACCGGTGCAGTGTTTCTGCCAACCACGACTGGCTTCGTACGAGGATATGCCAAACTCGTAGCATCTGTCCTCTCCGCCCTCCAATGGCCGAAAATGAAGAACTACTTCAAACTCAAGCCCCTCAGCCAGGAAGAGCTGGTCCACAACCTTGAAATTCCTGACCTCAAACTGATCCGCATCCAACCCCTCCAGACAAGCTCTCTGCGCCGCGGCTTCGATGACCATGGAGATGAATCCAGCCACAGGGAACACCATCCGACCATGAACCTGATACTCCTTCAGCCACGGCAGGTCATCCGTCCTGACCACATTCCGCCAGGTCGGTTCCAGCTCACTCGACCAATCCGCCAACGACCCGAGCAAATCTTGCCGCGTCGACGGCTTGAGCCGGTGCTGCCGACTGATGCGCGACTCGTACCAGTACTTTTGCCGCGACCAGGGGTATGTGTACAGCGAGGGCACCAGCGCGGGCTTTTCGGCTTCCTCCCGGTGGTGGTTGATCTCGAAGAACTGCAGCGGATAGCCGCGCACGAACAGCTGGCCGGCTGTTTCGAGACATGTGCGTGTCGCATCTTGGCCGCGGACGAGGGTGGGGAGGTACGAGATCTTGGATGCGACGACTGGGCCGAGGGTCTTGAGGATTTGGAGGATGGGGCCTTTGAGGGCTGCGTGCGGGCCGATTTCGATGAGGATGTCGGGACTGTGTTCGGTGCAGAGGTGTTGGGTGGCGGTGGAGAAGCGGACGGCTTGCGTCAGGTTGTCGACCCAGTACTCTGGGCCGAGGGAGGATAGGCTGACGCGCTGGCCGCGCAGTGACGAGAAGAACTGGACGTTGGAGGAGGCCATTTGAGCGGAGGCCTGGATGTGGCTGATTTTGGCGTGGTACCAGTCCGCGATTAGCTTCATGTGAGGGGAGTGGTAGGCCACGTCGACGAAGAGCTTGCGGTTGAAGACGCCTTTGTCTTGGAACATTGCCGCTACACGATCGATGGCTTCTTCGTCGCCGGAGAGGGTGGTTGAAGACGGCGAGTTTTCGCATGCCACCACAGCTTGGGCGGCACCTTGCTTGTTCAACGCGTCAAGTATCGGGCCTAATTCCTCTGCGCCTGCTCCCACCGCCATCATGGTGCCCCTGAGACCGGGGTGGTTCTTCTTGAGCTCGACGATAGCTTGGCCCCTGTAGTATGCCGCCTCCATAGCAGACTCAAATGTCAGCGCACCCGCTGCATACGCTGCGCCGATCTCGCCGCTGGAATGCCCGGTTACGGCCGACGGTTTGATCCCGAACGACATCAGCAAATCAGTCAGCGCCAACTGCACCGCGCTGCAGATAGGCTGACTGATGTGCGCCAAACCGACCTTGGACGAGGTCTTATCCCGCCGCAGCTCTTCAAGGATTGAAAAGTCTGCCCCGACAGCGCGCAGCGCCTTATCCGCGCGGGAAATAGCCTCGAAAAACACCGGATGGGTCCGCAGCAGTTCCCGGCCCATGGCGAACCACTGCGCGCCCTGGCCCGTGTACACAAAGGCAAGCCTAGGCGGTTCACTCGGTGCCCGAGCCGGCGCCACGTCGGGGCTGTTCAGCGATCTGGCTACATCACTGCACATGCCTGCCACCACCGCCACTCGCCATGGAAGATGCGACCGGCGCTGGCAGAGCGTGTATGCGAGGTTCCGCGGCATGGTGGTCTGGTACAACTCGGCGTGCTGCTCAAGCCAGATGCCGAGTTTCTTGACTGACTTGCGCAGGGCGGGCTCGTCGTTGGCGGAGAGAACAAACAGCCTCAAAGGGCTGTAGCTGCCGTCAGCGCCGAGTTCGAGGTCGCGCGACAGCGGCGCCGCGCTGAGCACACACATCGAGTTGGACCCGCTGAAGCCGAAATTGTTCACGCACGCGTACTTGCGCTTGCCGGGCCAGGGCGCCTGTCCCGTGGCCACGCGCATGTTCCATTTGTCGAGCGGGATGGCGTCGTTGACTTTTTCGAAATCGGCGTTGGGCAGGATGAAACCGTAGTACAGCATCAGCACGGTTTTGATGACGGATACAATCCCGCTCGCGCACTCGAGATGCCCGACGTTGGCTTTGCTTGAACCAATGTACAGCGGCTCTTGCGGGGTGAAGTGCTTGCCGACGGCTTTGTAAATGGCCGTTGCCTCGATCGGGTCACCTTTCTTGGTGCCTGTCCCGTGCGTCTCGAAAAAACCGACCTCCTCTGGCCTGATCCTGGCCTCGGCGAAGACATTCCGAAGCAACTGCTCCTGCTCCTCGGGGCTGGGGGCGACTATCCCCACGGTCCGCCCGTTGTGGGCAATCCCCGTGTGGGTGATGACGGAGAAGATGTGGTCATTATCCGCCTGCGCGCGGGCGAGTGGTTTCAGGATTAGACATCCCGCACCCTCGCCGCGAGCGTACCCGGACTTGGCGCGGTGGTCGAACGCGTAGGTCTTGCCTGCGTCGGAGAAGAGGCGGAGCTTGCCCATTGACACCCAGATGTCCGGGTGGGTGATAATGTGGGACGCGCCCACGATGGCTTGTTCGGATTCGCCCGAGCGGATGCTTTGGACTGCAAGGTGCACCGCGTGCATGCTAGACGAGCAGGCCGTGTCGACGGTCAGGGCGGGTCCCCGGAGGTTGAAGTAATAGGCCAGCCGGCCGGCGAGGAAGGCGCCTTGGTTGCCTGTCGCGTCGAAGGCCGGGATGTGGTCCAGGTCGCGCAGGTTGGAGACGCGGTGTTCGGTGTAGTTGCCCCCGACGAACACGCCGACTTTTTTTCCGGAGACGGAGTCTTTGGAGATGCCTGCGTTTTCGAGCGCTTCGTAGGCGCATTCTAGCAGCAGCCGTTGTGCGGGGTCTGGCATGATTCAGGCCCGGGGTTAGCGGGAGCGAGTCTGTTCATGTTGGACAGATGACTTACCCATCGACTCGGCTTCTTTCTTGGTGATGTCAAAGAACCCGGCGTCAAACATCGAAATATCGTCCTTGATGAAGTAGCCTCCCTGGGAATTGAAGCAGCCCTTCTTGTCGGGATTCGGATGATGGTATGCCTTGGCGTTGAACCGGTCCGGCGGCACCGGCGACCACCCGCTCCGCTTGCGGCAGAGCATCCGGTAGAACTCGCCCGGCGTGGAGACATCGCCGGGCAGCCGGCAGGACATGCCCACGATGGCGATGGGCATCGGGGGCTGTTGTTGGGGTTGTTGTTGTTGTTGATGCGCCATGGTGCACGGCTGTTAACACGTACAAAAGAGGGAATATGACGATCAACGACTGACTGGGCAAGAATGGACTTGCTGTGGTAAGGGAGATTGAGAGCAAGAGATCCTCCCTTATTATTATTCGGGTCAGTGGCTCCCTTAGCTGATGTCTCTGTGAGCCTACTTATAAGTGTCCGGGCTAGGTATGGAACTGATGAAGAGATTTTTAGAGTGCCGCCACGAAGATGGACTGTCGATCTTCCCAGTGCCAGTATGCGGCTGCGGCGTCTTCCCTACCTTAAACAGCCCTGCCTCGCAGGTTGGTGGAGAGTAGGTTATCTTGCAGCGTCGGACTGCAAGAAGGGTTGCTGTTTGTCGATCGGATGTGCGCCGGCCGGACGGCGGCATTGGAATCCATGCCCATGCCCATGCCGCCTTGAGAGATAGGGGAACGGAAGCAGCCACATCTTGTTCAAATTGAGAACCGAAGCCGCGGGCAGCGTCTGCCGTACGTTAACGTACAAAATCGTGGACGCCCGACAGCCTGCAGGGCTCGGCGTGGCAAGCCTGGATACTCTGTGAGGCAGGTTATTGCTCCGTACGGAAGATAGGTATGTATTCAGGACATGAGTGGGCAGCGATACTGGGGACTGGCTTCTTGGATCGCTGTGGGCGGGCTGGCTCACCGCAGGAGCAATGCTAGACCAAGGAGTAAGGTGGACGCTCCCGGGATAAACTCGGCGGGCTGGGCAACCTGCAGTGATAGCATCTCTGATCTACCTATGTGGCTGAGCTGGGCCCTGACAGCTTTGACAGCCCTTGGTATGGATCTGTTCAAGCCGGGAAACAGCGCAGCTGATCACCAACCTACAGGTATTTCCAGGACGCTTGTCTACTGCGGTAATAGTGAACGCTCAGGGGTTAACGGATAGGCGTCTTCGCGGCCCGCAGTTGGTGTGGCTAAGAAGCGGTGTGCAGGCTCGTCCGGGCTGCTAACAGGACCATGATATAGGTGGCGTTCACAGATCACCTTGATCTTCAGGCCCAGTGACGCCCCTCAAAAATAAGGGGCATTCCCAATTCCAGCAGAATCTCATGTCTGGCATTCCGCCTGGCCAACCTCCTGTCCGTGGAAGACAGCCTCAGTCTGCTGGAATGAATGCCTTGTTATGAAACTGGATGCTTCCTGCATCTCATTCTTGCAGTGGTCCTGAAGCGCCCCGGTGAAACGAAAGTTGCATGCATCGCTGAGTGGCATTCTTATCTTGTTCTGCTGGTCTGTACCTTGCAGCTCTAGCGCGGCCCGGGGACAAGACAGCCTGTCGGCCGAGACATGTCCCTCGAATCCAAGGCATTATTGGATGAACCATGTTCCATATTCTGTTGCGCGCCAGCCACGTAAGACTGTCACATGCAGACATTTTGGTGCGAGTCTGCGTTCGCGAGTCAAGGCCTGCGAGTCCACAACACTCGGTTTGAGGCTCATCGATACAGGATAGCAGCTAAATTCTTACGTTTTCACCATTGAGAGTGATAAGGGGCGTGTAAACGACATGAAGAGTCTCCCGATTCCGTCTACATTCAGTCCAGACCACCTTGTAGACATTCAACAGACAACAAGACGCTCGGGAATTTACATCAGGTATGTGAACAGAGTCACGTTGATCTTGTATCTACTGGGACTAGTGCGCTCTGGCGGCAGTACACTAATTGAATTGTCTCACGGCATTTCTCAGGAAAAGGAAGAACGCATCCATATCCATCGACATTGGCAATCTCCCCCTCCCGACGGAGAGTCCCATGGCCGCGTTATGGCATACGCAAATCCCCGATGCAGCCAGGAATATCTTTGGCCGATATGCTTCCGGACATGCAGCCCCTGAAGAATTGCACTAGCAGCCTCATGGCGATGAAAATGAGGCAGATGCGCCTCGACGACTGGGCTTGCTGACGCCAAAGGTAAGGTATAGATATACACGCCTGGGTATTCGCGCGGCGTCCCAGCGTACTAATTTGATAGCGCGGTTTCCATCTACTCTTTTGTAATGCGTTTGCCGAGCCACCTCTTGTATCCAGTATCTCCTTCCTTCTTTCATTCCATCTACACTCCTTTGCCTGCCAGGTCCGATCATTCTTGACACCTTGAAAGAACCCTCACCAACAGCCTCACCCACCCCCTTCTCGCCATGAAGTTCCTCTGCCTCCCAGGGGCATATGGCAGTGCCAAGGCAAGTCAGTCTCCAGTCCAAACTCCAGAGCTGGACTCTTTCTTTGAACCCGCCAGCAACATTCTCCCCCTAGCTAACCACCCCCTCCAGAACTTCCGCGTGCAACTCGGCCCTTTAGCCTCCGAACTTGAACGCCGCGGCCTCGCCTCCTTCGTCTACAGCCAAGGCACGCACGAAGTCGAACCACCGGCCGGGTGGGAGGACTATTTCGGGACGCGACCTTTGTACCGATTCCTTGACACACGCCAAGGGGACAATTTTGACAACTTGCGCCGCATCCGCTACGTGCCACACAGCATGAACGCTGAGGACGCGATGCGCATGTTCCAGGACTGTGGTGGCGAGGGCGAGGACTGGCATCAGCAGGTTTGGAGGGACGCGTTGGATGGGGTTATGAAGACGGTGGATGAGAATCCGGAGGTGGATGCCATTATTGGGTATTCCGAGGGGGCGATGGTGGGTGCGAGTCTGGTGGTGGAGGAGGCGGAGCAGGAAAAGAGGACGGGGAGGAAGAGACGGATTAAGGTAAGCCCCCATACGGGACCCGAGGATGCAGCTTTGGGTTGAAGGTGGATTGGCTAACATTGAGGGCTTGTCTCGACTTGCAGTTCGCCGTCTTCATATCCGGCGCCCCGCCGCTAAAGTTTGAAGGCAAAGACCGCATCGTTGCGCAGCTCGTGGACGAGGCGGGTGTTGTGATTGACATACCGACCTTCCATATCTTTGGCTGCGACGATGCCTTCCTCAGCTCGGCCGTGGCCCTGTTCAATGTGTGCGAGCCGTCCAAGGCCACGCTGTATGACCACGGCCTGGGGCATATCGTGCCGCGGGACGCCGAGAATGTCCGCATGCTGGGCGATATCTTTGAGGAGTTGTTGCCCAAGATTGCCAGTGAGCACGAGAATCGTCGCGAAGCTGGCATGGCTTGTTTAGGGGATGGAATGAATGGTTGCGAGGTTGAGGGCACTACTAGTAAGCTAGTAGCTGAGCTTGAAACCTGCGGTAGATGTGAAGCATAGAGGGATGGGTTCAAGGCTGGGAAGGTATAAACTTGGGTGCGGAGATGTAGTATAAGGGGTCTTACTAGGTAGCAGTTCTACACCAGTAATCAGAGCCAGCTCAATTTGAGGTAAAATATGTCAGCAGTGTATGGTGAGTAAGGCCTGGGGCGAGACATGATGTTTCGTGTACCTACTAACATTGAAGGAGCAATCTTGTGATGTTCGTTCCATGGCAATGTCATGACCGACTAGGTCAACCATCTACCGACTTCACCTAAGGTGATATTTGAGATGTTGACTTCAGTGGAAGCTGGAACCCCAATGTTGACAGTGATAGGAGCTGTTTGAGTAGCAGTAAGGTACCTACCGTATAAACTCGGAAAATCCGGAAGAAGCTTAGGCACGTACTAAAGCAAAGCGACGTCTCTGATCGAACTTCCACCCACTTCAAGCCCTAACTTCGAGCTCGCATCGCATCAGCAAAGTTGAAGCGCATTGCAGGGTGCCAAGCTGAGATTGGTCGCTGGGCTTAGTACGTGCCTAAGCTTCTTCCGGATTTCTCGAGTTTATACGGTAGTTGGTAATCGCACTGAAGCTTGTTCATGGCATACCCCCTAGCCTGAGTTGAGCGTCATGAGCTCGCAGCGTCTGCTAATCACAGAAAGGCAGGAGAAGTAGCACGGATCCCTTTCCCTGGTACCGCACATGGATCATCTTCCTAGGCGAGCGTCACTTTAGGAGATAAGATGTTAGTAAAGTAGAAGACTTTTATACATGACAAAGTCTGTAGAGCACTGTCATCGGGGTATCGTGTTGGTAGGCAGAAAGCGGCCTATCAGGACGAGGACTAGGTATTAGGGTTGCACCTTCGACTTGAAGAGAGAAGGGATTGTCCTGATTGCCCTGAATGCCATCAGGGATGACAATCCAGGGGCTGTCGTAAATGGGCCACACAGCACTCTTTAAAAAGGCCTTGGAGATTGGCTCGTACTTGTATGTATTGTACAACTTACCTGCTTCTACCCTGCTTAGGACCGTGCGGACGTTAGGTTATAGCTTCGCTACTATGCCGTGTTGTGGGTTTAGTGTAGTGGGTTTACACAATCTTCGCTAGCCCTAGAGGTGGGTGCGGCGGGGCCTAACACTGAACCTGCTATGGAAGGACTCGAGTCGTGACTGCAGGGAATCAAAGAAGTCGCAGTTATCTTGGGTGGATGGAAACCACGGGCCTCGGCGCATTAGATAGCGCTAGGTAGGCCCGGATTCCCGGGGCAGGGTTGCACAAGAGTGAGACAGGTTCGTAGAGGATGGTGTAGGAAGGTGTGCTAGCTGCATGCTGCAAGGTACGTGTTTGTCAGCTCCGTCAAGGTGTCAACCGCATTGTCAAAGAACTTCTTGGCCATTACGAGAACCAAAAGGGAAGCATCTCTCATCCACCGTCCATGATCTTGACCTTTATTATCGGGTTCCGACCCCACCCTTGAAAAATCGATGGCACGCAGTTCCACATTTCAGGTTGACGGCGCCCGAGAGCGCCCCACTGCCACAAGTTTTTCAGCTCGGGTACGCGACGCTCAGGCCCGCGGCAGAAGCCTGATCGGGAAAGGAGGGGTGATCGGACGCCGGGCATCTCGGGACTGCTCCGGATCATGATTGGCCGGGTTGGTAAACGTACTCCCGGGGTACCCCGCATCAAAGGAAAAAGGAGGCGTCCAATTAGCCATTGAAATTTTGAACTTTCCCATCTTCGTTTGTGGTCGCCGATGAATGCAGGTGCAATGACATGAGGGGTGTCTCGTCGGCTGCTCCGGGTGAGGTACTACTGTATGTCTTTGAGATTGGGCTGGTTACCATTGAATGCGGTGACTGACCCGGAGTTACCTTAGTGTAGTGATGTAGTGATGTAGTGGTGGCCCGGGAGAAGGGGATGGTGCTTTATTATACATACCAGAATGTACGGATACAGGGCTGAGCCAACACTCGAATTGTGTTCATCATGAAACTGCTGAGGGCGGATTCCATTTCCAGGGCCGCGGTAAGGTAGCACCGTAGCACTGACAGATCGTACCTGAGCCTGTGGACACTTCGGCTGCAGACCACCAACATCCAAACTGCACCATCCTTGGCTCGCTGCAGTCTTCACGTCCCCAGGCCAGGGCACTCCTTGTCACCACATGCACGATGGAGCCGTCACTGCCCGTCAGCCCGATGATATGTCAGACACCGGTCTCCCACTCCCGTCTCGCTGGTAAGTTGTCTTGTCTTGGCACCGCGCATCTCTTGATCTTTCCAACACTCCAAAGTTCAAAACACCATCGACTGAGTTTGCTTTTTGCAGATCCCCATCATCCATGTGAGGGCTAGACAGCCCGCAGTCGCCTGGCCATCACCAGACCATGGAGACACCAGCAGCGGCGACGGTCGGCCTGGCGCAGTATATCGGCCATGTCGTGCCCGTGACCTACGACCCGGGCCAGCTGGTGCTGAGCTACATTGTCAGTTTTGTTGGTGCCGTCTCGACGCTGGAGCTCATTAACCGTCGGACTTCAAGGAAGGGTTACTATAACAAGTACGTTTTACCCCTTAAGCTCTGTTGCCATGATATCGTGGTGGAATGGTCCGGCTAATCCTGTGCCATGACAGCCTCCTCCTGTTAGGCGCCTCCATAACCATGGGCGGCGTAGCCATCTGGTGCATGGTTAGTATGCCACCAGCAGACACCTACACCTACCCCCACAGCTCCAGTCACGAACACTTTGCTGACCCGCGAAGCACTACATCGGCAACCAAGCCATCCGCCTCCTCGGAGGCGAACCGGAGCTGCAAATCGTCTACTCAGCGCGGATGACCGCCGCCTCGTTTTTCGTTCCCATCCTTGTCCTGCTCATTGCCTTCTTCGTGGTCACAGGCAACAACAACAACAGCACCGAAGTCAGCTGGTGGCGGGTCGGGGTGTCGGGCACGCTGTCAGGGGGTGCCATCTGCGGCATGCACTACCTGGGCAACGCGTCCATCAGCAATTACCACTGCGATTACGCTGTGGGCAATGTGGCTGGGTCGGCTGTTATTGCAGCTGCGGCGAGTACTGTTGCCCTCGCGCTGTTTTTTGTGTTTAGGAGTGCCTGGACGGGGTCGTGGTGGAAGAGGATTGGCTGTGCGGTTGTGCTGGCGGGCGCCGTGTCGGGCATGCATTGGTGTGCGGCGCTGGGGACGAGGTATACGTTGCTGGTTGTGAATGAGGTGGGGGAGTATGGGCCGAGGAATACCACTTCTGTGGTGATTTCCTGTCTGGTAAGTAAGCCATGGAAAAAGGCCTTGCGCATGATGGTGAACACACGCTGATGGGATAACAAACAGTCGATCTCTGCTTTCCTGATTATTGTTGGGACGACCATCTACTCGGCTCGCATTCGCAAGGGCTATGCCGCAAGGGCACAGAGGATCACGCTTGCAGCGGCCGTGTTTGACAAGCAAGGGAGGATCTTGGTGACGCCTGATGGTCTTTTGCCAAGCGAGGTTGTCACCAGTAGCTTTCTGCAAAAGGTCAGCAGTCCTCATACCACCACACGGGCTTAGCCCCATCATGCTCACCATGTACATAACTGACCACTGTCTAGACGGACCACGGCATCTTCTCAACCGCCCACCCCCTGTTCCACTGGATCTTCCAGGCCTCTCGCAACTGGGCCAGCATATCCGCCCTGCTGGACAAGATGACACAACACTTATGCACCCTTCCACACCGTGGACGGAACCCGAGGATGGGCATCGACCTGGTCGACCAGCAGGGCCGTGTGATCGACAACTACGACACCATATTCTGCGAACTCTTCTGCCTGGCCGCCGCCTCCCTAGCCGCCAAGCTGAACGAGAACCTGATCGATCTCGGCTTTCTCTGGGACGAGATCCTCGCAACAGGGAGGCACACGACTACCCCCTCCATGTCACTCGACGAAAACTCAGCCGGGCCATACCCATCAAAAACCGCCGCAGAAACCACCATCCAGAACCTAGATGACGTCGCAGAGAAGGGCATCGCCCCCAACCGGACCAAGACCCGCGGTCACGGGTACCTGATGTTCCTCGTGCGCCGGGTAGACGACAACCATGCCATCGAGCAGCTGACCGCCGCGGGCTACCGCTTCGCCGAGCCGCATCAAGTGTCGCACATCATTGCCTCGCAAATGCAGATCCGCGCTCCAAGACTAGAGCTGAAAATGCGTGGCATGGAGCGCTACGCGCAGGGCGCCATGCTGAATCCTGGCGTGCATGTCGGGCTGTTTGCGGTCCGGACTAAAGTGCATCAGGCCGGGTTTGATGTGCTGGTTAGGACACAGGCAAGGAATCTGTTGCCGAGTGTGGAGCTGCCCGGGCTGGATAGGCTGGAGCCGGGGCATGTTGCGATGTTGAGGGAAATGGATGGGATGACGTTGAGTGCGGTGCTGCACCGGTTGGGATCGTCATATGCAGGCAAGGTAGGGCTGGGGAATTCGGCTCAGGCTTCAAATTTCGGCGCGCTGCTGTACGACGCAATCCGATCCCTGCGAAGCATGGTCGACGACCCAGTCGTGGACAAGGCGAAGCTGGTGGCCAAAGTCGCGCAGGTCCCTTGCGCGTCCACGGCGAAGAGTGGCGGGCGCCCGGCGACGTGTGCTTTTGTTGCGTTTACCATCATGATACCCATCCACGTCGCCATCATCTCTCCTGACCACGAGTTCATTCCACTCCCGTTCTTCAAAACGCAGCAGCTGGCTTACGAGAACTCGCCGCACAATGCGGTATTCGCGCGGTCACTGCATCGCAAGATCTCGGCGCTCAGTCACGGCGAGGCAAAGCCCGTGACGAGGAACACACTGCTGCCATCGACCGGGTTTCGTGGATATCTCGAGGTGATGAGGTCCAAGATCTTCTCATCATCATCCAACCGGCCAGTCATCCGCAGGGCCGCGAGTCAGGGTCGTCTCTGGCGCCAAAACTCAGGACGGGACTCGCCGAGCAGCCGACATATTACTTTGAAACCCGGCAACGAAAGCGACATATCCCTCGCACCATACGGCGGGAACAGTGGAGATCCTGAGCTGGGTTCTGATGCCGTTGTCCCTGAGCCAGACACACTGAGTAAGAGTTCAGGGGTTGGCTCGGAGTACGGCGGCAAGTCAAGTTCACGAGGCCCCGGGCCCGGGCTGCACCCATCGAAATCGTCCATGGGCGGCATCATGATCTCGCAGGAGGTCACTGTCGATGTGGAAGAGGACCTGGCATCTGACGGAAATACCGGTGTGGCACAACAACAGAAGAGTCAGCGGGCGCTGCGGGATCTTGTGGGTGGAAAGGTTCAGAACCTGCCTAGCCTCGACCCGAATACGGTCCCCGTCGTGCTAGGCCCGGGAATGGGCACGTCGAGGGTAGAGGTGAAAAAGGAGGGTGATGCGGTGCTGACCTTTGTGGATGAGCTTTTTGCGACTTGTTTGGAGAGCGGGCAGGCCGGGCGTTTGTGAGGATTTGCAATGATGTGGCGAATGATGGAACGCACTTTAATGTATATTATGGTATTAGATAAGGTATGTTGCTCGGTGCAAATGTGGTGCTAGCCACAGCCAGGTGGTAGTACTAGTTGCTGGGTGTTTGGATACCTTATGCCACTGCTTTGCAAAAGCATTAGGCTGGAAACATGACATGTTTGATTTTCTTCGTCTTCCGCTTGGACTGAACATCCCGTGAGACCGATGTGTATACACCAGACTCCTCATGTTTTCCACTTCAGTTCAGAGCCAACACCTGCGTCTGCAGACTCGATTCCTACGGTTGGGCAACATGGCGACTGCCGGTCCGCCATACCCTTTCTTGCGTCTGTCAGAGCGAGTGGAAAGATTGGTTTAGATTAAAGAAAGATGAAGAAGAGCGCTGTGATGGTTTGCAGGTCTATACATTAGGTGCCTTCGTGTCACCGGGCCGGGCGGCGGCACAGCGTTGGGTGCATGCCCGCCCAACCGACGGGTGGGTTGTTGGTGCCATGGTGGTTGGAGGAATCGTGCTGCAGCGACCCAACCGGCAGGTGTGAGTTGTGACCTGCCGTTGTTGTTCCACTCATCATAGATGCCACTCAGGCAGGTTCCATTGCTTCGTTCCTTCCCCAAAGTTTATGACCACACACTGCCCCAGCATGGAACACTTCCCAGATTCGACCAAATTTTCCAGACGATTACTTGCAACAGAATCACTGATTGGCATTTGCCGCGAGAAAGTTTCTTCAGTAGTCGCTCACTACGTCGTTTATCGCGTCGATGGAGGAAGCCTGCGCCATGGATGGGCAACATGCGAGCAGCTTCTTTGCCATTCCAATCGAGCTCCGACGTGCTGTGTATGCGCATCTACTCAGCACCGCAGGCCAACACATCCAATACATCACCGGCGACGATGGGATCCATCACTTTAGGCTCACACCGTGCATCGTCTCGGCAAAGTGGGACGAAGAAGAGCTGGATGGAACCGAGCGAAACCCCGACAAGTTGTACTGGGTCTGGGGACCTATCTATAAACGTCGGCTTTCGTCGAGCTGGGGTCCGCACTGGATGTGCGAGGAGTTGGCTTTCAACTTGCCCGTGTGTGAGCATGCCCACTGGAAGGGTAGCAGCACTCAGGAAGCAGGGGATATAGCGCCTGCGTCGTTACGCGGTTTCGCTTCTGCTTTGAGGGTTTGCAAGAGAATGTGAGTCGCCTTCGCCTTCTCTTTCTAGTCCATGTCCATGTCATATCAGATGGACATTAACGGTTCCCCAACTGAAGGTACATGGAGTTGGTCGAGGAAGCTACGACAGGGACAGACTTTCACGTTACGGACCTACGGACCCTCAAAGCAATGCTCGACCACAGGGCACCTGCTCCTGCTCCTTACAGCTTCGAAGGCTCGATTTGTCCCTGTATTTCCAAGCTTTCCATTACACTGAGTCTACCTTTGGCTTTCTTCCAGGCGATCGAGGCCGTTGTCTATCGCGCCTCTCCCGACTGGGAAATTGCATCAACCTCGGACATCGAAGACAACAGCGTCGGCACCTGGCTTCATCTACACTCTCGTCTGCTCATTCAGCTCCCAAAGCTTCGCAAGCTTCGCGTCTGGTTGGACCATAATAACGATAGCTATTGGTCAGTGGTCGACGAGCGAGCGATCCTTGCTCCCATGGAAGCTCTAAGGACAAGCAATCCCTCACTCGAGCTGGTCTGCGTCCTCCCCAAATTGCACCCTCGGATCGAAGACCGTCAACGACACTACCTATCAGTGGACGTGGACGAGGAGGAGGAAAGCCCTTCCCGTCTCGTAGTCCATCGCTTTATGCGCCAACGTTACCGTGTTGTTGAGGACCGCGATACAGGCGACAAGACCGTTACTATTGTGCCGGACTTCCCCGTTTTGTACAAACACCCTTTATTTGATGGGCGGCCCCTGTTGGATGTGGAGGACTACGAGAGGGCACTGTGGCGTAGTGGCCTGGATGTCCGCCAGCATTTCATGTGGCTGAGGCCCCTTTCAACTGATTCACCCGAGTTCACTTCCAGTGGCACGGAGCACGAGGTCAATGATCAGTCTCCGGCATCGTACACATACCGTATATTCTCGAGCAATTGAACAAGACTTACTGCACGGACTAAGGCAAGGGACGTATCTAAACAGACCTTCCATTCTCCTCAAACCCTGACTTCAACCTCACATCGCGTCAGCAAGCTTGAAGCGCATTGCATAGTGCGAGGCTGGGATTGGTCGATTTGCTTAGTCTGCGCTGTAGATCTTGTTCAATTTCTCGAGAATATACGGCAACCTGAACCAAGTCACTCCATTGTCCAGATTTCGACTTACTAAGAACGATAACAGAAGTACCTAGCCTAGCCAGCTTGCCAATTCAACCGCATATCTGATTTTTTGCCATGCAAGACCAACATATGGCTCCATGAGCAGACATGGGCCAGATCATCAGCCAAATCGAGGGACAACCACCCCACTGGTCAGAGTGGGCTAATTCGCCATGTACCAGTACGGGCCGCCTACTGCTCCCCAACAAGAGGCTAGGTAATAATAGGGCCGCAGCTGCATAGGGTCCTGAGGTTGAGACCCAGGCATGCCAAACAGTAACCGTATATGTCTGGTAGCATGGATGTAACTCAGGGCCAACACCGTCTGCAGTGCAAGAGGGAGAGGAGAACCAACACCCAAGAGCGTTGAACCAACGCCTCCTACGTGACCTGAAGTATGGGGAACCGTAAATTGCAGCCAAGTAGTGAGAATAGCGCAGCTGAGCTGTTTTTATCAAGCTGAATCGGCGCGGCGGTTGTTGGCCGTTTACCCGCGCCGGCTATCGTAGCACAGGTAGGTTACGATCTCGAAAACCCTACATGCGGTACATCATGCATCTTGTTGGTCTGTTTGTATGTCACTCCGTGGCGGAGTTTTGAGAATGATGCGAGGTGCGTGAATAGAATGGTTATAACAAGATGTAGACCATCGTGACGCCGATCAGGAGATGTAATATCACGCGAGCGTCGAGTTGCTGCAGTGGTTCAGTTCTTCCTTTGCGCTACTCCTAAATGTACGAGAATAATTTGAAGACAACTGCTACAGGTAGGCAGGTAGGGAATTTCTTGACGACTTACACCGGCAACCATACCTCCAATTCAGGGGTAGGCCGGGCCATCTTGGGTCGGGCCTATGCGTCCTGAGTCTTCGCCGCATCTTTTCAAGAGAATAACATCTCGACGGTTGTGCCATTGGAGCTGACAATCTCGAGGGACTGGAAAGGATTGTATTATTGGTCTCGGTGTTGCTCCGAATTTGCCATGCGGCATAAGGCGTCCTGTGCTATATGCACCATACTACTGCTACCTTGCCGAGTAAGGTGTGGTATCATTCAGACATCCGTGGTGATGGGCCAAATGATTACGGCACAAGTGAGCTCGAGACAAAAGAATAGTGGGTTTGAAACGGGTTGTTCAAACCAACCGGAACTTAAGAAGAATTGTCTTGTTTATGTCTAGTTAAGGTTATTTCAGGGGCTAGGGGAGAAAGCACCTGGCTTATATGTCACGACTACAAGCAGCCGCCTCTAGTTTCTGCAGGCGGTTGAGCCTTACCAATACCAAAAAGGTATTCTACACTTGCCTGAGAAGTACTATACTCATATGATCAAGGGGAGATGGGGGATAGAAAGGAGGCACTATCTATAGACTTCAATCTTAGCTCTGACTAGTATTCTCTCCTGTATATATAGGTATCTAAGGATGCACTCACTGGTTCCTTTCCTCAGCTTCTTGAAACAAACCAGATACCGGACCAAACTCACGATATAAACTGGCGGACCGTTCCCGTCACGACGACAAGCAAGTACACGAGTATTCAGATTTGACACGTTTCTCAGCAAAAACCTTCAGAAATCTTCTCATAAGATCGTCGCTCTGACGCACTATTGCCTTGTTTACTTCCCGTCTTCTCACCATGAAGTTGAACCGCTTCGTCATCCTGTCCCTGGTGGACATTTGCATGGCCCAGAGGTGGAAGCTCGACAGAGGCTGCGGTACGTCAACTTGCCCATCCAGCTAATCAGCCATAATAAATCCTGCTAACGGATAGTGGAAATCACGCAGACCATTGGGGGGCGGCCAACAAGGAAAAGCTCAAGGTCGCTTTCAGAGAGGCTGTCACGATGGCCGGAACGGCGCTTGATGTCTTGAACAAGAACCCTGGGGACCAAAAGGTCCAGAAAATGGTCAAACACATCTTTGGCGACGATGAGAAGCTTGTCAAGGAGGCGAAAGGTAAGTAATATCCCTGTTGTGCACGACCTTCGCACAAATGTCCCTATGTGAATTGTACCTAGCTAACCAACGGGGAACCCCAGAGATTCTTGGGGGCGTGAAGAAATACGACGACCAGCCGAATCCATACTTTGATGCACCGTTTTGGAGGAACACCGACCTCGTAAGTCTAGCGTCTGACTTTGAACGCTCAAGTCAGTCTGCGACCCAAGAGGTGCACCCACTAACTTGGTACCAATCAACGTTACTATAGATTGTCTACTGCGATCCGTCCAACTACGAGGAACACCCAGACAAATCCACCCATAAGCTCTTTAACCTGGACCTCCCAAAGGGCTCGCCGCACAAGAAACAACATGACGTGTGCTTTGCTGCCAACCCGCAAAGGGACGGCAACCTCGTCATGGCCATCACCCTTCGTTCTGAAGGGGTAGACCGTAAGAAGTACAACGCCGCTATCGACGAGTGGAAGAAGAAGGGAAGCAAAGGCACGGCCCCAGACGAGCGTGCCTATATTGTCTCGCGGGAGGACATCCCAAATACAATGGACCTCTGCACGTGGTACTTGAGGGATGTATTCAACACCAACGCCGGCTTTGTTACCGTAGACGACGCTAGCATCGCCAAAGTCCAACAGAAGAGCTTCCTGGACACAATTCCCAAGGCCGAAAGGGCCGTCGACCAGTTGGTCCAATCCCTGGCAGGGACGTTTCTGCACGAGGTGAGTCAATGGCAACCCGAGCTGCCGATACTAGTACCACGAAACACAAGCACTGACCCTATCTGGCACTATCTAGCTGACCCATACGTACTTGGGAGGTCGAACGTTTGACTACTCCTACGGCTGGGTCAATAGTGGTAAACATCACCCTCGCAACAATGCGGACTCGATGGCTCAGCTGGGCGTTGCTATGCATCTGTTCAAGAAGGGATATTGGGTCGATGACGACGGCAATGTCAAGAAGATCCAGAAGTAAGTGCGTCGCCGGCCGACCAAAGGGGAAGAGAGGAAGATGGCGAAAGGATTGGATTCCATGGTTATGCTGGAACGGAGTTGAGTTGCGACATTAGAATGGATTGGAGTTGAGTTGCCACATTAGAATTCAGATGGCGGGACCATCCAGTTAGTTAGGTACGGTATGTACCTAGTCTGCCCTTTAGGAACCTAGTTGTGCTCTTCCTTGCAATCGTTATATAGAGGTTTCCCGAGACCAGAGCTGGTTTCCGGCTGAGTAGAGCTGTCTGCACCCGAGGTGATAGGCATATTTATTGTCCAAAATCATGGGGTGTTTCAACTTGAAGTTCTCCAGGTCTAACAAGAACCCGATATGACGGCCCAGGTTCTGCTAGGGGAGCAGGAATTCTAAGGATCATGAGGTGTTGAAAGCTCCGAATAGAAGCTGTCAATAGAAGCTGCACCGATCCTAGCCCTTTGTCCACTTGATTCGTCTCTGAATCCACCGCAGAAGAACCTCGTGGTCGAAATGAATGTCTAGGTCGGCCAATGGCCAGGAAGACATCAGCTGGGCCCTCCAAACTTCCGTTAGGAATAGGTCATTGAGAAAGAGTCTCGGTCCGTGGGTACGCGGACCGAATGGCATCCCACCGTTGGCTGGGATGTAGAGGTATTTGGCACTTGGTGAAGAGACTTTGGAGCGGCCATCGTCTCAAGCATGGTGGAATTTTCGACAGCTCAGCCATTCTGCAGGACGGTGGTCGCAACATCAAGCAAGGTGCCCATACATGCGGATTGCCGCTGAGTGGAGTGGTGTAGGGCCATATCTTCTATACTTATTCTAATGCAGTACCACTTGCCAGGTGGAAGTCTGAAAGACGAGCTTCCGGGAGATGGAAGAATCCCACGATCAAACCGGAGGCAGATTTGTACTTTTGAAGACTTACCAGCCACCGCGTCTCAGAGACGACGACGACAATGGCAGTCACTCTCGCAACGCTGATCTCCACCCGCAGGTATCCGTGTGAGCATTCTGCCTTCTGCCTTCTGCCGTATCCCGTCTCCGGTGCATATACGCTATGGCGTAGCATCAAACGCGGCGCCGGCTAATACGCTCTCAACGGTTGCCGAATGCAGGCAGGAGATGTCGGGGCCAAATAATGCCATGTGCTAATTGGAGGATCCGCCGAGGCACTCTGCAAGGCACCCGAGGAATGAGATTTGCCCTTCAAGCCGTGGCCGTGCCGCAGATCATTCCGTCTGAAGTGCTGGGCGGCGAAATCGGCCAAGCTTGATCGTGCGCAATTCTGCCGATTCGCAGTGCAAACCGTAGTGTTCTTAAGGTTGATTGTTCGGCGGCATTCCTCAGCAGGGTGCAACCATGTCCTGCTCAGAAGTCAAAACTGTGATTGAACTGAGCCCGCAAGCCGCGCGGCTCATCGCCACAACGTCTGAAGAAGCCCGTACAAGTTCATACAGTAGGCGCTGCTGGTCTGTGACGTTGCGTAAATGGGCCGTCACATGATAATAAGCGCAGTGTCCCTAGTAAGGTGTGCGGTGAGGGATCGGAGCGCGCCTGAGCGTTACCGTTGGAAGGCAAAGAAATTGCTTTGTGCGAAGGGTCTCGGCGGCTGCCGAAAAGATCACTTGCATTTCTTGAGTGGCATGTGTTTGTTTCACCAACGTCATTGGTCCCTCCACAGATGATGTTACCCGTGTGCTGGAGGCCGCCCCAACACCCCAAAGTTTCATTGTTCAACCGCCTACCTTAGAGCGCCGGATCAGGATGGTGGGTGAGGTTGGAATGGCCGTCCGTTTAATAGGTAAGGTACGGAGTAGGTAGGTATGTACTGAACCGTAAGCCCAAGATCCGTTGGACTCAAATCGATGACCGCGCCGCCCATAGCAAATTGATGCCACATGCGTCGGGCGCCAACAGCATCCGGTCGGGAAACAGGTGACTGTCGCGCTCACCTTACCGCCCTTTGACAGAACACGATGGTTGGTCGAATCCCAATCGCTCCAGTGGACGACGATCGGGGAGCAGCATAAACGCCAAGGAAAGTCCAGCTGGCAAGATTTTATACCTTGATGTGCACTTGCCAAGTACCCTAGTTCCACTACCGATTGGTACTTCGTGGGTTTTGTGATGTAAGAGGCATCTGGCCGTTGACCCCGTACAGGGTCCGTGCTTGTTGGATTCCTCGCACAGTGTACCTACGGTACACAAGCACCATTGGGTCATTACAGTGGCATTTGCGCCTGGCCGTCGGCGCCGATAGGCCCTGTGGCTTTGACAGAGGCCCACTAAGCGCTTCGCATGTTGTCTAGGCACAGTAGTTTAGCACTGTGCTGTCCAGCAGATTCTCGCACTTCAGGTTGTTTGTTTGTACCTGACGCCAAGAAGGCTAGGCATATCTCATTTCATTCAAAGGAAACGACTCTCCTCGTTGACGCACGCCGAGCTTTGTTTTCTTGATTTCATCCAACCTGGAATCTGCCTGCCCAGTCCTCAAAATCCGCATGCCATCGCCTCTCTCCCCTCGATCGCGTGCCTAGGGAGGCCTCTTTCTAAGGCTCTCTTCTTCGATTAGGTTGCCGCCAACGATTAAGTGGGGATTGCATCATACGGTATATTGGACTGCCGATTGCCCAATCGACTTCCATTGGGGACGTGGCCGCGAATTCAGGTCGTGAACCACATCTACCATTTCTCGTGCGCTCTTGATTCACCAGAGAGCTCAATCGCGCAACTATTTGCGCTCAACGTTTTACATGGCCGATTCAGATGCCTTGGGCAAAGAGGTTCGTTCCTTCCCCTGGATTTGCTTCATCGGTTTCCCCATCCCCATCCCCACATATCGGCAAGCCATGGCTGACCTCTGCAGCCCTTGAGCTCCACACACCCTTCCCAACACGGAGATGTGCCGGTTGCGACAGCGCCGGCTACGACGCCAGCCGGCGCCGCCCGGCGTTCGGCCCGGTTCGAACTCAATGTCCACGATGCCCTGACCCCGGAACGGAACACCGAGGATATGTTTGTTGTCAAGGACAACAAATTCGCATTCTCGCCTGGTCAGCTGTCTAAGCTTTTCAACCCCAAGAGCTACGACGCTTTCTACGCGCTAGGCGGTCTTGCAGGCTTGGAAAAGGGATTGCGCACCAATCGCGATACTGGCCTGAGTGTCGACGAGACGACGCTCGATGGCGCTGTTACGTTTGAAGAAGTTGCGCCGAAAGGGACGCCCAAGTACGGCGCCAACGGCGATATTGAACCCGTGGCGACGAGCGCCAACCCCACCGCGCCGCCGCCGGCGCACCATGGCGGAGAGAATACGTTTGTAGACCGGAAGCGCGTCTTTAGGGATAATAGGCTGCCGGAGAAGAAGAGCAAGACGCTGCTACAGCTGGCTTGGATCACCTACAACGACAAGGTGCTGATCCTGCTGACCATCGCCGCTGTCGTCTCCCTCGCGCTTGGCTTGTACCAGACCTTTGGTGTTCACCACGAATCGACTGATGGCGCGAGTCTAGAATGGGTTGAAGGCGTTGCAATCATGGTTGCTATCATCATTGTTGTTGTCGTGGGCACCTTGAACGACTGGCAGATGGAGCGCCAGTTCAACAAGCTTAACGAAAAGCACAACGACCGTACCGTCAAGGTGATCCGTTCCGGCAAGTCGGTTGAGATCTCGGTATTCGACATCATGGTCGGCGACGTCATGCACCTGTATTCCGGCGACCTCGTGCCCGTGGACGGCATCTTCATCACCGGACATGGCGTCAAGTGCGATGAATCATCTGCGACTGGCGAATCCGACCTGCTAAAGAAGGTTCCGGCTGACGAGGTGTTTGCCGTCTTGGAGAACATCGCGGAGGGAGGCGAACCCCCCGAAGACATTGAGAAACTCGACCCATTCATCATCTCTGGCAGCAAGGTCAATGAGGGCACCGGAACCTTCTTGGTGACCGCCGTAGGCGTCAACTCGAGCTATGGCCGGACCATGATGTCGATGCAGACTGAGCAGGAGGACACGCCGCTGCAGAAGAAGTTGAACGGTTTGGCTGATGGGATCGCCAAGTTTGGCGGAGGTGCCGCTCTACTGCTCTTCATCGTTCTCTTGATCAAATTCCTGGCTCAGCTCCCAGGCAACACCGATACTCCCGACCAAAAGGGCCAGAGGTTCCTCCGGCTCTTCATCACGTCGGTCACGGTCGTTGTGGTTGCAGTACCCGAAGGCCTGCCGCTGGCCGTTACATTGGCCCTGGCGTTCGCTACAACCCGGATGATGCGCGATAACAACCTGGTTCGCGTTCTCAAGGCTTGCGAGACAATGGGAAATGCGACCACTGTCTGCTCCGATAAGACTGGCACTTTGACCCAGAACAAGATGACGGTAGTGGCCACCACTCTAGGCAAGAGCATCAGCTTTGGCGGGACCGATCCGCCTTTGGATGACGAGGCGGCGGCGGCCGAGACGGAGATTACGATTCCTAATGTGTCGGTCAGCGAGTTTGTAAAGACGATGAGCGATACAACCAAGCATCTCGTCATTCAAGCCAATGCCGTCAACTCCACCGCGTTTGAGGGCGATGTCGAAGGCGAGAAGACATTCATTGGATCCAAAACCGAGGTTGCCCTGCTCACTCTTTGCCGCGACCACCTCGGTGCTGGTCCCCTGCAGGAGGAACGCGCGAATGCAAACATCGTCCAGGTAGTACCCTTCGATTCGGCCGTCAAGTATATGGCAACGGTTGTCCAGTTACCCAACGGAAAGTTTCGGGCCTACGTCAAGGGTGCTTCGGAGATTCTGCTGTCCAAGTGCACCAGCATCATCGCCGACCCGGCCAGTGAAGAGCTAACTACCACCCCGATGACCGAAAACGATCGCGCTCAGTTCTTGCAGACCATTACCTCATATGCTGGACAGACCCTTCGCACCATCGGTTCGTCATATCGCGAGTTCGACTCATGGCCGCCCCCGGAGCTTGCGGGCCAGACGGAATTGACGGCCGTCGAATTCGACAAGGTCCATCAAGACATGACGCTCGTGGCCATCTTCGGTATCAAAGACCCACTGAGGCCTACGGTCAAGAACGCCATCAAGGACTGCAACCGCGCTGGTGTGGTCGTGCGCATGGTTACTGGCGATAACCTGTTGACCGGCAAGGCGATTGCCAGAGAGTGCGGCATCTACAAGCCCGAAGAGGGCGGCATCGCCATGGAAGGGCCCGTGTTCCGTCGCAAGAGCGAGGAGGAGCTCAGGGAGCTTGTGCCACACCTCCAAGTCCTGGCTCGCTCGAGCCCCGAGGACAAGCGGATCCTGGTAAAGACCCTGAAGGATCTCGGCGAGACGGTTGCCGTGACTGGCGACGGCACCAATGACGCGCCGGCTCTGAAGATGGCCGATATCGGGTTTGCCATGGGCATTGCAGGTACAGAAGTCGCCAAGGAAGCAGCCGCGATCATCCTTATGGATGACAATTTTGCGTCCATCGTGAAGGGCATCAGCTGGGGTCGGGCTGTCAATGATGCGGTCAAGAAGTTCCTGCAGGTAGGTGATGGCTGGTTTGCACCCGGTTGATTGATCGCACGCTAACAACATCTGCTCGATATAGTTCCAACTCACTGTCAACGTCACCGCCGTCGTATTGACCTTTGTTTCCGCCGTCGCCAGTGCCGAAGAGGAATCCGTGCTCAAAGCAGTCCAGCTTCTCTGGGTCAATCTGATCATGGATACCTTTGCTGCGCTCGCTCTCGCCACGGATCCGCCTGCGCCGTCCATCCTGGACCGCAAACCAGACAGAAAGTCGGCTCCCCTGATCACCACCCGCATGGGCAAGATGATTATCGGACAGGCCATCTGCCAGCTCGCTATTACCTTTGTTTTGCACTTTGGAGGCGCACAGCTGCTCGGTTACAACATGGCGGATAGGGAGCAGGAGAAATCGCTCAACACACTGGTCTTCAACACGTTTGTCTGGCTGCAGATCTTCAATGAGCTAAAGTAAGTCGCTCCGCTACTCTACGTCCCCATGGGTCTTTCAAAACTAACGTGGTTCAGCAACCGCCGTCTCGACAACCGTCTCAATATCCTCGAAGGCATCACCCGCAACTACTTCTTCATGTTCATCAACCTCATCATGGTCGGCGGGCAAGTCCTCATTATCTTCGTTGGCGGCGACGCCTTCCAGATCAAGCCGCTGAACGGCAAGGAATGGGGCCTGTCTATCGGCCTGGGGGCCATCTCAATCCCATGGGGTGCTCTGATCCGCAAGTTCCCCGACGAGTGGGCCGCCGCCATGGTGCCCAGGATCAAGCTGCCCAAGATCAGGCTGTTCGGCAAGAAGAAGCCGAAGCAGAAGGACCTTGACTCGGAGAAGGGCCCCGAGTCCCCGTCGCTGGACGCCGAGGCCGGCCCGTTCCCGCCTCCGAAACCGCTTCGTACCCTGACCAGCATCCGTGGTAAGCGAGCTGAGACACACATCAGGAGAGGGTTCAGGGAGTACATGCATGATCAGAAAGTCAAGGTCAAGGCGAAGGCGGGCAAGGGCGGCAGCAAGACGGATGTGAGTGTTGCTGGGGGAGTAAGGCCGGTGGTAGAGGCGGCTTGAGCGGGTCGCGTTTCTCTTTTAATCTCTGGTTTTTTGTGATGTGATGTGTTGCGTGACGAGAGCGGGATACCCGAATACCGAATAGACGCCGGATATTCTGAGGGAGGGAAGCGAATTTGCTGTTTTTTTTGTTACTACTTATTGTACGGCCTTTCCTAATACTCAGCGACGGCAAAACGAAAGTATTCTCTTCTTCGTTTGAGACCAGATAGCCTAGCTTATTTTTCGAGTTCAATGAAATGATACCTTCAATACCTACCTTCGTGCTATGACTATGACTATTGGTGACATTTGAGCGGGAGTGTCTTGCGCAGTGCCTGCTTGGGCAAGCTTCCGTTGTTTGCATATTCTAGTATGAAGCATTAACTTTCAAGTCGTTAACCCATAGCTTCCTGACAGGCTGACACGTGGGTCTGTCAATGCTGTGTAACGTAAGTCCAGGCTGGTGGTTCTTGAACGATCGGAACAGAAGACTAAGTACCTCAACTACACGAGGTACCTGGTCGAGATGCTGGTCAGGGTTACACACAGCCTTGCCGACTGATATCCGTGATGTGTGCTGGCATGTCATCCGAACCTACCAAAGTAACACTGCATGTATCCGTAGGAGAAGAGGCAAGGGCTGTTAACTTAGGTAATAAGGCTGCCACTGCCGTAGACTTGTCTACATACCTATACTTCCCCAGGTCACCACCTGGGTGGACCTGGTTGAATCTATGAGTGGTGCTTTTAGGGACCCGAGACCAGGCAGGCAGCTGAGGTGCGCTTGGGTGAAGTCTAGTTATAACTTTGGTGACATGGACTTTCCACGGCACGCGAACGCAAAGCCCAAAGTCCAAACTGATCATCTCTGCTCTAGCTGTCTGCTGAGGTGAACGTTACCAAAGACCAAACACCGGCTGGCTGCAAACGATTGACGTTTGGATCTGATCTGCTGTGCCGCCGTTCGATGCGGCGCTGCTAGGTCCCATCACGAGACTGCGGGTTTCAAGATCTGGCATCTGGTGGGACGGGTCGGCTGTCGGTTACAAGACGGGTGCAGAGTGGTGTACTTGTTTGAATGTACATACGGAGTACCGTGACACCGACGGAGTACGCACAGCGGCACAACAGATGTCCAAACACGTGGACGGCAGGGATTTACTCTGTAAGGAGCATTGGACGACGGCAATGCCAGTGGAGAGAATTGAAACGTCCTAGTGGTTGTGCTTGAATGTACGGAGTAGGCCGTAGGGCTAGGTACTGGATCAATATGGACCTGGTAACCACCTTGCGGATATTGCTGCCCGAGCCCGCATCCGATAGGTATGTACAAGTGCAATCGGTTCGTGCGTGGCCGTCAGCACGATGGGAGATGCAGTTCCGGAAACTTCCCCTCACTCTCCCACTCCTGGATTCCGCATCCTGTCGTCCACCAGGGCCGACTTGCCAGTTTCTCTGTAGCGGCAGAACAGGCTCGACGCCAGTGGCACACTAGTGGCTTGTCCTGGAGACGCGATGCTCCCATATTTTTTGTTCTCTGTAGGGCCCGAGCTCTCGTCCATGCACGTTATCTGCGATCGCCAGGGGCAAGGTTAATTGGGGTGGAGTCTTTTTGGGGATGCGAGCCAACGGCGATGCTGCCTTTCGAGGCTGTCTCCACAGACCTCACCACTCCGGGAATGGTCCAGTTGAGGTCCCCACGATCCCCTTGCGTATCCACTTTCCATCGAGTCTCCAGTGCTTTCCGACCTTCTGCTCCTGCAAACACTTCCCTGATGCTCCTCCTCTCTTCTCCGCGCTCCCTCCTAAGCCCTTGTCTCTCTCTTACAACCAACCCCACGATCGCTTGACCCTTCGAATTGCTGAATGCTGGTGAACTGGACCGCGCATAATTCACACCGTCCGTCTGTCGCTCCTTAGGCCATCGTCAGTCCAATTCATATTTCGCAGCCTCTCCGCGTCCTCGGCGTTTGCATCGATCCCGGGCGAATCAAGGCAAAGCAAGGCAAAGCAATTGGTACTCTACCAACGACGTCAATCCAATCGCTCAAGTTTCTCGCGGAACGATTCGGGACAGTCGAGCCACGACCACTGGAACCGCGACCAATCGACCGGGCCGTCACTGGAGCGACGTCGCAAAAATCCAGCCACAGTCCTCAATCACATCTAGACGAACGCGCTTGGTCGCCGAAGCAACGAAGGGGCAACCAATCTTGAACGCCGCCTACATCACACCCAGGTTTTTGCCATACGTACTCGCCGGAAGAAAGAACGATCATTCATACCCACCCTCACCTACTACCCGTCACAAACGCAGTCTATCTAGCACCATGGGTCTCAACCTAATCGACCGCATCCAAGCCAAGATCGAGCTCTTCCGGCTCGAGCAGCGCTACACGCGCCGGCGCCACCGCCGCTCGACCTTTGTGTCTAACGCCATCTACGTCGACGGCGAGTACATCTACCAATCGCCCAACACGACAGGGTCGTCGGCCAACACGAGCAGGACCGTCGACTCGCGCATTACTACCACCACCACCCCCTCGGTCGTCACCAGCCCGTCTCCGACAACCCCCGCCCCCGCCGCCATCGACGCAAAAGCGCAGAAGCGGCTTAATCGGTGGTCGTCTATGCCCGGTTTCGGGTCAGGGTCATCATCCGCTGCGTCCAAGTTCCCCAGCATGCCGGCTGTCTCGGAAGCGCAGGAATGGAGGAAGAAGAGGGTTAGCTTTCACGATGAGCGGTGATCGATCTCGAGAGAGAGATTGGTGTTTCGGCATTGCATATCTTTTTCTCTCGCTTGCTTGCTTGCTTGCTCAAGGAGGGGTTCGGTTGAGCTGATTTCGAGGGAGCCATTGACGAATTGGAAGATAGTCGTGGATGGATTTCCTCCGAAGCCGGTTATGTCATGGTGACATTGTTTCGGCTGTTTCCTCCTGCTGCTGCAGGCTAATGACACCCCGTACGCCGACGCACGCGGATCCGACCATCCTTCTTTCTTTTCATTAATGACACACGAAAAAGCTCCTTCTTCATGGCTGGGCTCGGCATTATTAAAAGGAGCATTTTGTTTCACGACAAGGCATTGTCCGGTCCGGTCTCATCTCGGCAGGCGCAATACTTTGGTTACCTTACATTTCTGGATTGTTGGTGGAGTTTTAGGAAGACCGGGTTATGCCACGCTATTTCATCCCAACGAGATAACAGACGGCTACGCGTTTGGTTGATGTTGGGCAGCCCCCGAGCTGCAGAGGCGATTGTTGTGGCTGCCGTGCCGACGCCGGTACTTTCTCGCGACGCCATACGGTCAATGTATCTACTCGACGACGGGCTCTGCTTCTCAGGGCCTAGCTGAGATTCGACGCCTACGCTGACCACGGTCAACGAGATGTTCCATGTATATACAGGTTAATGACGGTATATGTCCGGTCTCTGAGATTTCTTGGTCTGCGGTCCGCATGGCTTCCTCTTCTTCGCTGTTGACGTAATGTGCATCGGACGTCAAGATTGCCCATGCTGGCGGCTGGCACGGTGTCTTGGCGGACGCAGTGTCCAGCTGGCATAAACGTTTGTACGACGTCGGCTCTTCGCGGATGTGTTTGTTTCATTGCCAGTTTCAACTATGGTCACGATTCTAGCAACTACATACGATGGACGCTCCCCAAGTGGAGCAGCTAACATGAAGGATGCTTCCAAGGTCTGGTATGGTACTAATGCGAGTCCGAATTACAGGCTTGACCATCACAGTCTACGACCATACTATGGCCTCTCAAATCTCAACCAACCACGCCCACGCCTCTATAGCTTGTCATACAACCTTGCTCACTTCTTCTTCGCCATGATGATGGGGCCCTGGCCAGGGAGGTACGGCAGCCCTGCAAGAGAAACAAGGTCAGTTTAACGACTCCGCAACACGCTTGTTCATCCCTGGGAAAAACTTACAGTCGTCGAGCTCCTCGCCCACCATGTCCTTGACGGCGCACTTGTTCATAGCCGCCACATTCTGCGACTTGAGCGGCCGACCGTTCTCGCACGCATTGAACATGCACGACGAGTCCATGGCGCGCTGCAGCGCGTCGCCCTTCCAGCCAAACACATAATCAGCGTGCGTCCCGTACCCCTTGGCATCACCGCCCTCGCCGAAGCTGAGCACGAACGGGTTCGACCCGTCCGCCGGCCACATGTTGTTGAACTGGGTCGTGTCCCAGAGCGTCTCGAACGCGAGCTGCGGCATCCGCACCGGGTGGGACGCAGGGCAGGGGCCTGCCGGAGCAAAGGCCTCGCGGACGGTGTTGAACATGTGCGATTGGTGGTCTGGCGAATCGAGGTTCTTGCCGTCCCAGCACGCTGGGAAGTGGTGCACGGTCATGATCCCGCCTTTGCATGGCCGGGTCGGGAAGGTGGGGAGTTCGGGGAAGCGCGTGCCCTTGTTCTCGAGGCACACGAAGCGCAGGCCGGGGTTGCCCCGGGAGCCGTCGGCTGGGTTGTAAGTTGGGCTGCCGACCGTCATGCGGAAGCCCTGCGGTGGTGGGTCTGTCAGCAAAGGGGTTCCGTCCTTCTTCCATCCTCCATATGTGATGCGCTTACCGGCTTGAAAGCGGTGATCTTCTGATTCCCGTTCGAGTTAAAGTCCTGCTGCGTGTAGTAGATGGTCATGCCGCCGTTGATGCCGTTGGGCAGGGCCGTGTTCTGCATGATGGGCACGCGCTTGTACGTGCCGTTGGGGTGCTTGAAGAACATGACGGCCGTCCAGTAGTTGGAGAAGTTTTCGGAAAAAGTGCACGTCGTGCAGGTGCTCTTCTCGGCAATGTCCCCTTGCATGGTGGCGTTGAAGCCGTTGCCGCCCACGATCTGGTGCAGGTGGGCTGACGGCAGCGCGCCGGGCTCGACGAGCGGATCGAGCCGCTGGATGCTCACCGTCGAGCACCCGAACCGCAGCGCGGCCTGTGAAGGCCCGGCTAGCGCGAGAGTCAGAGAGAGCCACTTCATCTTGGGACTGGACTGGACTGGACTGTTGCGCGTCGAGAGTCGGCGGGTCGGTCGGTTTCTCAGGGGACGGGAAACGGAGGACGAGCAGGTGGTAGGGTTCCTGCCTCGGGGATATATACTGCTGGGTCTCCACGGCTCCCTGGTTCCTCCCGCCCCCTCTTGCCGCGTCGAGAGTTACCTATCGCCCCCCGAACCGCCCAGGCTACATGCTCATCTATCGTTCGTTTAGACGCGGGGTGGCGGCGATGTTCATTGGACGGCATGTTCCCCTGGCTTGCAGACTGACAGTTGTTTACACATGTAGTCGACCATTTCCATGCTGCGTCTAGAAGAGGGAGCATGGGTGAATAGATGAACAGGCAATTTCAGTGCATTTGCCAGAACCGGTTGTCGATATATCAACGGGACATGCGGAGTAATCAACCAGCCAATGGCTTATCAGTCCGCACTCCATCTTATTATTCAACAGAAACGCCCAGCCGCCCGAAACGACAGCGTCTCCTTCCACTGAGCGGACGACCCTCTTTCCCGGCTTTGTCCCGGTGGACTGGGCCTTGGCAGGACAGACATCTGCCGGTGCTGTGCCCTCAACAACATCTGCCGAATGAGATTGGCGGCGGGCATATCTGCCTGCCGGCCTACTATACAGTGACCTGCCATTAACCGGTAGCCGGATGAATGACACACAGCCCTCCCTGACATTGAGAGTTCAAGAGCCCCACCCCCGTTTGTAACTCAGGGGCAGCCTGCCACATGGCGGACGGCATGTTGCCGAATGCGAGGGCTGGTTGGTGACCCGGGTCCGGTTGTCTGGCCGAGAAACACAACAGCCCGAATGAATATCCAGTCCTGGTCAGTGGATTTGATTTAAGATGGTAGATTGGTATGACTGCCGGGTGATGATTGCACTTGTTCTAGCAGGTTCGAAGGAATTATTATCACACGTCAGTCGACTGGATACAGCAGGTTTGAGTTTGTGGGGACAGACATCATGTCTCTGCCCCCTGAGTATCAAAAGTGTGAGCAGCAAGATATCCAGGGCAGAGAACATTCCCCGATGCTGCTGAGATTCGCCATTCGGTAATCAAAGTTGAGAGAGTAATTGAGTAGGCCATTGATGACTGACTCCGCCTCTGGCGTTGATACGGTAGCTACCTGACCCCAAGTTCACCGGTAGTTCTCTCCCATATCCCACCTCCCCATAATAACTTCCAACCCATCACATGCCAAATCCATCAAATGAGAAAGCGAAAGACACCGAACCCCAAATCTATGAAACCGACCCAAGAATATTGGACCAAGAAACGCCCACTAGACGACATGGAGCCTCAAATGAACCCTCTTCCAAACCTAGAAGCTTCTCGATACCGACGGTATCCGTCCCGCCCTTGCTCCTCCTGACGGATGGCAACCCCCCAATGCTCCGTAGACACCTTGCTCCAGAGGTAGCTGTCCTCGAGCTCGTCGTCTTCCCAGAAGGTAGCCTCCGTCTCGGCCCAGCGGCCACGACCATCCTCCCAACGGCGGACGTGACGAGTTTCAGTCTCAGTTTCCACGTCTCCATCCCGGAAACGGACTTGCGGGAATGCAGAGCGGGTGTCAGGGCGCAACCGGTGCATGGATGGTAATCCCTTAGCAGTCTCGGTCTCGTTGTCCCCCACCCGCCGCGCCGTGGTTGTGGTGGAGAGGTCCCAGTCGAGCGTGAGATAGCCCGTACTCGTAGCGTGATGGCGATGGTGATCAAGCCGAGGCCGATCTTTCCAGGTTGGGTTGCGCTCCGATTCTGAGTCTTCGGCAACATCTGCCTTCACCTGCTGCCACATGATCTTGGCCTTGGCCTGCAACCTCTCCGCCTCCCGGTCCCGCGTTAACTTGTTTTGCCTTCTTCTTCCCAACCGGGCCTCCTCCTCAATCTCCTCACGCACCCGGTTCACAACCTCGTCTAGAACAGACTCCCCAACATGACCCTGCCGGGTCTTTCTCTCCTTTTCCTTCTCTTCCCTCTCCCTCTCCACCCTCTTCAAATCAAACCTAACCACCTCTCTTTCAGACCTTTCCACCCTCTCCTTCTCCTTCCTCTCACTCCGCGCGTAGTTGTAGTACCTAACCTCAGCCTCAAATCTGTCCCGCTCGCGCACCGCCTCCCGTTCCCGTTCCCGTTCCCTTTCTTGCCTCGCCGTCGCAGCAGCTTCCCGTTGCAATTCCAGTTGTAGCTCGCGTTCGCGTTCGCGTCTGCGCTTCTGTTGCGCAGCAAACGACGCCTCCAGCCTTGCCTGCTCGAGCATCGCCTGCCGCAACCCCGCCTCCCTTTCCTCCAGGGACAGCTGCATGGCGAGGCTGACGGCCGTCTGTTCGGGCTCAGGCTCTTCAAGTTCCTGGTGCTGGCGCGGTTGGGATTTTGATTTCTCAAGGGATCTGCTACTACTACGAGGGGTAGTAGTAGCTTTGGTCTTGTTCTTGGTCTTGGTGTGGGTGCTGTCACGCTGCTGGCCTAGCTCCCGCTCGAGGAGTTCCATGTGCAGGATCCTGCGGGCTTGCTCGTCCTCTAGCACCCACGCGTCCAGCTGGGCTAGGATAGTTGCTTCTGAGGGTGGGTCGGACATTGTTCCTCTCTTTCTGTGCCGGTGCTTTCGGGTTAGTACAGGACTCTGGGGGGGACGAGGATGGGCGAAGGGCAAGACGGGTCCTTGTTCAGAGGCCAAGTGGTTCGATACATACACCTTGGTTGTGTGGCAGGTACGCTTGCGGTTACCTTGTGCCGTACTGGCGGTGTCTGTGTCTAGGCGAACTAAACCAAAACAAGCGCAACACAGCAGTGCTACGAAGCAGGGGCTGCTTTTCTTTTTTCTTGAGGCCTCGCCAGAATCATAACAGAATGATCGGCGACGATGGCGATACTGGCGGCGCCGGTGCCGGTGAGAGGCTTGGAAGGACGGTGGAACGAGCCAAAAGAGATCGTGGTTCCCCGGTGGGCGGGAGTAGTTCAATCCCATCTGTGGGTGGTTTACGTTGTGGTCCAGCACTTGGAGCTGGGTCGCAGGGTGAGTCGGCAGCATTAAGTATTCCATATTATGCCTCTCCTCTGCTCTCTGACATAAATGCACTTCACCCCGCCTGTCTGTACCTTCAAACTGGTGGTACACGCGGAAATCCCGGCCCCATGCTGCCTTGTTGATCAGCAGAATGGAGTTGCTCTGGTCCCAGTCTGGAGAAAGAGTCAACCTTGCTCAGACAAAGGGAAGTACGACGACAAGAGCAATGGCTCTTAGAACTGCGCGGCTCTGGATTCCCGTCCCGGATGGCTGGGAATGGTGGGCGTTTGTTCAGAGCAAGCCTTTGTATGTACTGACGGTACCACCAGAGCGCTGGGCTGAGCTCGCCATAGCCGGCAATCCCTACCGATACTCCCAGAGTAAGCCCACTCACTTCGGAACCCATAACCCGGTTCTTCTCACTATCAATGATACACTCTCAGCTAGACTCAGCGGTGTAGACAGTGGACTGTGGACGGACGGTAGCGTAGTAGGTTGTGCCGGCGGTAAACGAAGCACAAAGAAACCAAGGTAGTACAGCTTGGAAAAGTCTAGAACTGAGAGCACTGGTCATGGACAATAGCTGAGTTTCAATGGAGAGTCAAAGGTGCCGATCGTAGATGCATCGATGTGGTGATCAGGGGGCGAACGGCCAAAAGTCTCGGCGCCTGAAGAGCCGGTCTGCTGTAGGGGCGACGCAAGATGCATCGCCGTGTCTTCATTGCGTATTCCAGGCTTCCCGTGGCCATGGCACAGGCTCCAAGTGACGTGGATGAGCTTCTCTCGGAATCGGCATATAATGGCCTCCTGGATAACGCCGGTCGTGGTGAACTTGAAGTCGGACCTGTCATGGTGGGCCGCCGAAAGGTGGGTCGAATCGGGCTGGTTCGGCGTTTGCTCCGTCCACCGGTGCCCACAACTCCACCGCGGTCTCCACCCGCAATTCGGCAGGGCTGTTGACCTTGCGGATGGGTCTAGACAAGTCCCACTATCCACATATGTCACTGTCAATAACGCAAGCGTCAGTGGTTTAGTGGTAAAATCCATCGTTGCCATCGATGGGCCCCGCGTTCGATTCGCGGCTGACGCATGGCGGCGTGGGAAAGTCCTAGCAAGGGCTTAAATTTCTTTTTTGGCCTGGTTAAGATTCGGTACACCATAGACAGTTGTGCGATGGCGGGTTAGATGGGTCGCTTGACCTGATTGAGAACCAATGCTTCCTAATTTTGTCAAGAAAGGGGAAATGAAACAAAAATTGCATCGGAAGGGGAGGGTCTTGATGAAATCTCACGAAGGGGCATGGGAAAAAAAGGTGAAAAAATATGGAGACTCGGATACCGGGAGTCGAACCCGGGGCTGTTGAGAGAGCAGTCACTCCTGAGAAGTGAGAGTCAACGATGTTACCGCTACACCATACCCGATCGAATCGTGTGTGGTTCCGATTTGATGGGAGATTGCACGGCATTGGTGCTTATGATTGACCAGAAGATGGCCATCTGCGTCGCCATGAAGATCGCATTTTAGGGTACACGATGGAAGCCGATTGGGAGGATCCCAGCGAAATTCCAAAGTCTTGGCCGTTCCTGCCTTGCTTGCCCGTAGAGTGAACACGACTGGCAGGAAAGCGTGGATTGGGCGATGACGCACTGCGCGTTGTTTGTGCACAGCGCCTTCTTGAAAAACCAAGCATCAAAAGCCAATCATCTCCCAAAACACAGCATTGGGCACGCGACAGCAGTCACCCTACGTTTGTGACGTCAGTGCCTCGCCCAGCCCAACAACACGCAACGGGCATCAAAGCACCAGACAGATTGCATCACCCAAGAAATGCCAGTGTCCAAGCATTCTACCATGTTGGATAAAATTGATAAATGGTCGAGACCTGGACTTAGTCGAGTCCATCTTCAATTCGTTCCCCATCCTTACCACTTACAGCAGCTCAGGGTACCTGGGGCTTGAATAAACAGCGATTCCTGCCCAAGACTCGTCCTAGACCCCATCGTCGCCAGCAACAATGCGGCCTCTCCCCGGTCTTCCCCGGCATGAGGCGGCGCCAAACGGCAAGGCAGATCCCCGTCGGGCCTCCCTCTTCAAGCAGCTCGTCTGGTTTGTCATCGACTGGATCAAGATCTCGTGGAAGGATGTGCTCGCCATGGCGATCCTCGGCGCTGCCGCCCTAAGTGTATGTCTACATTACTCCTCCAATAGCACCACTCCAACGGTCATCTTCATGTCCTAACCTTACACCAGATCTACCGCGCCCCCCTCGCCGCAGTCCGCAACTTCCCCATCACCTTCACCGAGTCAGGCGACATCGTCTACCCGGAATTCGCCTACCCCAACCGCAACTGGATCATCTCCCCCTCCCTATCCGGCGTAATCGACGCCGTGATCCCCATCGGGATCATCCTCCTCGCGCAGATCCGCATTCGCTCCTTCTGGGACGCCAACAACGCCATTCTCGGCCTCCTCTACTCCCTGATCCTAGGCTCCCTCTTCCAGGTCATCATCAAACAGCTCATCGGCGGCTTCCGCCCGTACTTCCTCGCCGTCTGCCAACCCGACATCTCCCTTGCCCAATCCCACAACACCACTGGCTTGAATGCGGTCGGCTTCCACCAGATCATGTACACTTCTGAGATCTGCACCAACCCGGATAAACAAGCCTTACAAACGGCCATGACTAGTTTCCCGTCCGGCCACGCCACGAGCGCGTTTGCAGGCTACGTGTTCCTGTTCCTGTGGATGAACGCCAAGCTGAAAGTCTGGGCCAACTTCCAGGCGTCCTTCTACTGGCTTGCCCTGCTCGTCGCCCCGCTGCTCGGCGCCGTGCTTCAGGCGTGCGCCCTATCTGTTGACCAGGCGCATAACTGGTACGACATTATCGCGGGTGCGGTGATTGGGACTGTGATGGCGTTCATGTCATACCGGGTTTGCTATGCGGCAGTCTGGGATTGGAGGTATAATCATATCCCCCTGACGAGGAACAGGACGTTTGACTATGTCGCCGCGGGAGCGCTCGTGCCGGAGTATATGGAACGGGCGCTGTTTGTGCGGAAGTTGGGGTGGGGACGGAGAAGGAGGGGGGTGGGCAGGAAGACGTGGAGGGAGAAGAGGAGGGAGCCTAGCAATGCGAGCAGTGCTACTTATGCGAGGGATAGCGCGGTGAGTGGGTATCCTGCGAATGGAGTGAGTTATCCCGAGTCGGCGACGGTTAGGGGTAACGGTCAGCCTTATCATCCCAGGGGCGATAACATGGTATAGGCGATGGTTTCATTACTTATGTTTCGTTCAACTTTCTTAAAGTGTCTTGTTAATCTGTATAAGTTTGATACCAAAGAGACAGCACTCACGATGTAGGTCTAGTATTACTGTACTATTTTCATTAGCATAACATAATTCTCTAGTAATGATCACTGCATGAATGCCTATCGGAAGTTGTTTTTCATACGATGCTTTCCTCTCTACTCAGTCTGGGGAGACAGAGGAAGTACCACTTCCAACTACTAAATCAAGGAATTCAGAGCTCTTATGATCAACGAGCCCCATTGGCAGGGAGGCTCTCTTCAGTGTACTGTATCCAATTCAAGTCCTCCTGGCCGGGGGTAGCATCTACCTCTTTACATATGCAGGTGGTATAGCCCCTAGTTACAGACCCCCGTTCTGCAACATCAGCGACGAATCTTTTACATTCCGTAATTGTATCCGTAGCTTCAAGCATCTACCTTCGGACTGAGGCATGACGGTGCATGAATGAGATGCCCCCTGCGCCGGCGCAAAAACGAAGCATAAAGTCCCCCCGCTATGTATACGGCCGCAACGCTGATGACAACTGGCCACTGGAACGAGTTTGGATCTGACCAAATGATCGTCAAAGCCCAAGACAGCAAGTCACACACATTCTGGAACGAGGTTTCGACAGTGGAGAATATCCCCCTTCGATCGCCCTGGACCTCCTGGGAGACAGTTAGCACAGCCACCCTTGCGCGGGAGACGGAGATAGCACATACATCCTGCACGATATTCTGCACCGACAGATCAAAAGCCCAGAGCCCAACCCGACTGAACGCCACAGCAACAGTAAGCCCAGCAGCAGGCATCAGGTGGGTTGATTGGTACCCGTGAGCGTAGTAGGAGAAAAACCACGAGATGCTGCCAGCAAGCCAGGTCATCTGCCAGGTGATCGCCCACAGGCCGGTACGGATGACGCCGATACGTTTCATCAGGCGGGGTGCGATCCAGGTGGCGCTGAGCTCGAACAGCGTGGAAACGCCGCGGATGATGCCGACCTGCCACAGGTTGATATTCGAAGCGAGCAGGTAGGTTAGCATGTGGCCGGAGAACGAGAGGACGGTCAGATACGACAGGGCAAGGGAGAAGGAGGGGATGGCGGCTGGATGGCTGAAGTAGAGGCGCAAGGACGGAATCATTATGACTTGTGATGCCGTACGACGAAGCCATTGACTGAACGCGAGACGCGGTCGCGGGCGGGTTTGTCCTTGGTGAGCAACGCCCCCGGATGACTGGCATGTCCCCGGGGAGGAGGAACGGTGGAGAGCTGGGACCCGGCGATAGACCTGCAAACTCTCAGTACATCCTCCTATAAACACAATTCCATGAACATACCGTCTCAATGCAGAAATATTCCACCAGCACCGAAGCCACATTCATCCCCAGCGTCGAATAGACCGCCACGGGGACCGACGCCGCCGCAATGAACGCAACCGTCAACGGCCCCAGCAGCTTACAAAACAAATCAATTCTCCGCATACGCGCATTCATCATCCTCCTCGCAACCTCATCCCGCTCAGTAATAACCACCACCCAGTCCCTCTCAACCGCAACCAAATTCACTCCCGCACACAACTTCTCCACACACGCCAGCACCACACTCACCGCAAACAGCCCATCCAACACCCTCCCACTCAGCGCCCCTTTGCTCTGAGGGGCGAGCATGACCCAAAAAATACCGCACGAAACCGTAACAGCCACGCGCTGCCCGACAATAGACGCGCGGACTACCGTCAGACGGTTGGCGCGGTCGATCCAGTTGCCCACGGGCACGGTCAGCGCGATGGCGGCCGCGTTGCGGGCTAATGCGTAGACGGAGATGGGCAGCAGGTTGTTTGGGAAGGCCGAGGCAAGGAAGTAGACCACGCCTGCCTCGAACAGGCGCGAGTTCCATGTTGAGAGGAAGTGGGAGGTGTAGAGGCGGAGGGTTAGGGACTTGGAGACGGTGGTGGGAGGGGGTTGGATTTGAAGTGGCTCAGGGGGAGCAAGTGCAACGTGGTTAGGCGGCGAGCTGGGGTCTGCGGTGGTGGGCGGGTTGGCTGGTTCTACGCTGTCGCTGGGCGAGTCAGGCTGCTGAACGGACCGGTCTATCGTCGTTGATTGTGATACAACACTGTGTAAGTCCGCCGCAGCGGATTGGTCACTGTGCATCTTCTGTGTAGCGCGACTCACGCCCTGTGTAACTGTGCTGTGCCGAGGACAGCATGTGGCGTGTGCGGAGAAAGCTTCCAGTGGAGTCCCGGGGCCAGCGACCCGATTCGGCGGGTCCCTGCTCCGATGGCATGCCGACTTGGCGCCGTGAAAAGGTCATCAAGCCAGGGTTTCTTGGCGGTTCAACAGCAATGGCTGTCGATCCCAACCCTTCGTAAAAACCCAACAACATGCTGTAAATACCTATCCACGTACAGACATCCAACCTGTGGGCGAGATGCTTTGTTAGGCTGGGGCGAGCTACGCCGATGCGGCCCAGAAGCAGCATGGATAAGACGGCGCAAAGTGAAGCCTCCACCTGTCTCCCGTTTTAAACCCCACTCCACTCCCAGTCCTCCTCGAACTGACTCACCGTCAAACATCCATTGAACTCAACCGTTCGGGACGGCCCCTATACTCACCATGGCGACCACGGCCCTCTTCATAATTGACATCCAGAATGACCTCGCGACAGACCCAAAGACGCAGATCCCCTATGCTGAGCGAATCCGAGAAGCCGGCGACAAGATCCTGTCCGCTGCACGCAGAATCGTAGACTCACAGCAAGATGCCCAGCCTTCACCAGTCCTCGTCTTCGTGCAGCACGAAGAGAAACCCGAAGACGGCCCTCTTATCCGGGGCAGCGATGCTTGGGGATTAGTCTTTGAGCCCCGTGCAGACTGCCGGTCCGAGATGCTGGTCCACAAGAACACCCGTATGTCATGTTCACCAACAGTGACAATCCCCGCGGTTCTCGTCCTACTTACTGACTCCATGGCAGGCGACACGTTCCAGTCGAACCCGGACCTGGCCTCAACCCTCAAAGGCATGGGTATAGACGAGGTTGTGGCCTTTGGTATCCAGAGCGAGTGCTGCGTTGAGTCGACGTGCAACGGCGCCCTTGCGGCGGGATTCAAGGTTACCTTGCTGTCGGGGGCGCATTCGACTTATGATGTTGGGGGTAAGACCGCTGTCGAGGTTGAGAAGGAGGTTGAAGAGCGGTTACGGGCGAAGGGGGCGAGAATTGTTGACTGGAAGGATGCGGTTGCAGGGTGGGAGAGGACTGGTAGTCTGTCATGCTCTTCCTGAAGGTTTCTAGTCAAGTTCCCGAAATATTCGGCCGCTGGTCTATGCTCTGTTTTACAAGCGACCAGCACTTCTTCATACCCGTTCCCATCGTTACGAGGGCCTCCTGCGAAGCCCATCTTTGGTGTGCGTCCAGCTCAAAGACTGGCTTCCCCGGTTTAGCAGTATCATCTAAGTCGAAAAGGTGGACGTGCATGGTCAACCGAAGATGCGAAAACTGCCAGGGGATGCTTCCAAGTTCTCCAAGATGTCTGAGCGCCGGGGCTGGCCGAGGGTTTGTTCCCTTGGCTTCTTTCGTGGTGACAAGGCTCGAAGCGTATGACATGGCCATTCTCTTCCTCTTGGCCGCGCTGACGTTCGAGTCTGGAAGAACACAGCTAGGCATTTCCCATAGCCCTGCGAGGAGCCCCTTGTCTGGTCGTTTGTGAATCAAGAACCTGCCATCTGGGCCACGTATGGCGCAGACAAGAGTCTCCTGTTCGGGAATCGTCTTTTTGGGCTTCTTCAGCGGAAACTTGCTTGCGTGATTAACCGCAGTTCCAAGCATTTCTTCGGATGGGTGCTCCGATCGGCCGGTCGATGCAAAGAATCGCGATCGGGTCGCTCGTTTGCTGCTCTTTTTCGACCTGATCACCGTCTTCTTCCCTCCATCCAGCTCATGTTGCCCTTCAAAAGACGAACAAAGATCGCAAAGTTCCTCAATGTCCATCACCTCTCCACATTCCCTCTCTCCCTTAGCCAACGCCAAACCCTCCCCATAAGCCCGACACGTCTCAGTAATCGGACACTTCCCGCAGTTCGGCTTTGGCGTGCAGACGGTGCTCCCCAGCTCCATCAGCGCCTGGCCCCATCTTCCCGGCCTATCACTTGGCCCTCCTTCCGGGTCCTCATCCCTCGCAACAGCCTTAACCAACTCCCCCGCGGCATCCCACAGCACCTCCACCACCTTCCTATCCCCCTTCACATCCCCCAAAACCGCCATCTGCCGACTCAGCACCCTTAGCACATTCCCATCCACCATGGGCTCCGGCAGGCCAAACACAATCGCCGCGATCGCGCCCGCAGTGTACCTCCCCACCCCTGGCACCTTGCACAACACCTCCACGCTACTCGGCAGCACCCCATTCATCCCAGTCTCAGACTCAGAACCATGCCCACAAACCATTCTCGCCGCCTGATGCACCCTTCTCGCGCGCGAGTAGTACCCCAACCCAGCCCACACTTCAAGCACCTCCTCAAGCTGCGCAGCGGCTAGATCAGAAATAGTCGGCCACCGCGCCATCCATTTCGTCCAGTAGTCGATGACCACGCTGACACGGGTTTGTTGGAGCATGATCTCGGAGATCCAGACTTCGTAGGCGCGTTGGGCGAGTCGGGACCGCAGTTTGAGGGGGTCTTGGTCATGGTAAGAGGAGGGGTTGGGGTTGATGAAGGGTTTCCGCCAGGGCATGTTGCGCGCGGTGTGCACCGTCTCGAACCAGGTTAGGAGAGACTGCCGGGTGGTGGTGGAGGTCAGGAGGAGGGGGCGGTGGTAGGATAGGGGGTGTGAGCGGGAGGGGAAGGAGGGGAGGGGGTAGGTGATGTTGGTATTGGCATTGGCATTGCCATGGCCGGGGACGGCGGGCGTGGGTGAGGATGGGCTGAAGAGGGTTTGGCGGATTTGATGAAGTTCGGTTTTGAAGCTTGAACCGGGCTTTGCCCAGGGTGTTGTCGCTGTTTTGCGTCGCTTGGCTGGTCTGCTGCAGTCGGTGTCATCTGGCTCTGATATGGAGATCGCGTCGTGAAGCGCGTCAGGGTCTTCGACTAGAAGTTCGTTTTGTGGTGGCTTGCGGCCCGCGTTTTGAGCGGCTATACGGGCGCTTTGCCTGACGCCCATTGTGCCTTTGCAGCCGAATTGCAGTCGCCTTTTGACTGCTCTTTTTCGTTCTTCCCCAGGTACCTTGCTCTTAGTTCGGGGTTAGAGAAGGTGGAAGTCGCGTTGAGCGAGACAATATGAAGGATTTAAACCCTAACCCTTGCCATGCTCAGGGGAGGATGACATTCACGGCGAGGAAGAGGATCCTGCTGGCAGCTGGGCGACCAGGACGTGAGGGTGACGCCACGGTGAACATTGGGTGGATGGAAAGAATGTTGGAAACTGAAATTCTACTTTTATTCTTTACACCCTTCCCTCGATCCCGTTCGCCAGAACATGGCATATTCTACAGTTACAAAGAAATATACAAGTCCACCAGCCCACCTCCCATCACCTCACGAAGTCTCTCAAATCCTTCACATCCTCAAAACTAACCTTCCCATCCTTCCCAACACTCGCAACATGTATCGCCACGGGTTTCTCCTCCACCTTCGCCTCCTCCTCCACCCTCGGCTTCGCAGCCAACTCCAGCGCCGCCGGCACCACCCCCGCCTCGGTATCCGCAATCTCATTAACATCCTCCCGACTCAAGACATCCCTCACCCTCACACCACGACTCGACATGAGAACCGTCATCGGCCCACGAAAATGCAAAAACAACCTATCCCCCCAAATCGACCTTCTCGCCGCCGTCCTTACCCCAAATAGCACCCTTGCAACAGCCTTGTACGTCCCCGTGTCGCGCATGGCATTCCAGAACCTGGCCAGTCTCTCAGGCATAGCCCTCCGTGCCGCAGCTGTAATCGAGCTTGGCACGGCCGGAACCTGCAAGCTCAACCTGGTACTCTTGAACCGGAACGGTAGCGGCGGGTTCTTAGTAACCGAATACGCCACCACGTGCGACGGGTGCAGGGTGATCTCCTCCCCCTCGCCCAGTGTCAGCTCATAGATCTGTCCCGGTGCAGACAGCGCCGCCAGCCCGCGGCCGGTGAGATGCGTGTTGCCCCAGTGTGCGATGGAGAGGCCCTGTTGGATGCGCGGGGAGGGGGTAAGTGTGTGGCCTGTCCATGCGAGCAGGGCGTTGCGCTGGGCCACCATCCAGTCGGTTGTGCCGTCGAGGTGGAGGATGGAAAAGGTTGTGTTGGGGGATTTTGTCGCGATCAGGGCGGTGATGGGCGTCGTGGAGGAGATGCGCTGGTAGAGGAAGGGGATGCCGAGGACGGCGCGTCGTAGCGGGGAGAGGAGAGTAAGCGTGGATTGTGCCTGTGAGGGTGGTCATCAACAGATGCGCAGCCAGGGGCTTGCTGGTCTTTGAACGTACATTCTCGACTTTGCCGGCGACAGAGACAAGTGACCCTCGTCTTGTGTAGAGTCGCTGCGATGCCGACAGCGTGACGGATAGGAGAGAGTGCGGTGAGCCTAGGACCTCAAAGCGAGCGTCTTTTCGCCGTTAGTACTCTATAATCGGGCAAATTGGTCCAATGCTCACCTGCTGAGTCCCTGGATCCCCCGGGGTAAGCTCCGAAGGCATCGCCAGCTGGGCGGGAATCGGTGGTGGGGGATGCGCTGATCTGAATTGCTCTGCATTGCCTGCACACAAAACCGGGAGCCTTCAATTGTGAGGACAAGACTCTCCTCGGGAGGAGACTTCGGCGGCTCATGACGGTATGCACCAGTGGGCAGCGAAGTGGTGGAATGCCACACACTGGGAGCTCAAAGTCGATGAGGTTGAAATCTACGAACCTGGAAGTACAGTTTTAGGTCCCGCAAATGCGATGCAGGCCTGCACCTGGGTTGACAGGGTGTCTGCGGGTTTACCCGCTCAATGCACGGGCCACTGAAGCCAAATGCAGGGTTACTGTTGCCTCGGTGATATGGCTGAACATGCAACCCAAAAAAACAACTGGGTCGCTTTAAGTTATCGCAGCTAATATTCACCAGTTCCAAAGCAATTTCAAGCTTGCGCAGCCATCACAGCATCTGGCTTTCACAGCGCCGAGGCTAATTGGGCGTGATTTTCCTTTCTCCGACCTCCCTCCCCTGCTCCTTTACCGTCCGCCCGTTAATGCCCCCAGATCCGCCATGTCGGTCCGTGTTGTTGCCAGAATCCGTCCGCTGCTCGAAAACGAGCTGGAAAAGGACGTCATTGTGCGTGCAGACCGCATTGCAGAGGGAAGTCCCTTGACAGTGGTCAAGATCCCCAGCCCCAAAAACGAGGCCGAAGAGTTCTCGTTCGCATTCAACAGCGTCTATGACCGGGCCACGAGCCAGGAGGAGCTCTTCACAGCCGAAGGCAAGAAAGCCTCTCTCCCTGGCACATCGGGTTCGCTAATGCTTGACCAGTGGCCCCACATATCAAGGCGCTCTTCCAAGGCTTAGATGTGACAATCTTCGCCTACGGCGTCACCGGCACCGGCAAGACGCACACGATGCGTGGCGGGTTGAGACTCGCTGAGCGCGGGGTGATACCCAGACTGCTCAGCAACGTCTTCCGGAGGGGAAAGAAGATCATGAAGGACACCAACGGGAATACAACCGTCGAAGTTGCCCTGTCATACTACGAGATCTACAACGACAAGGTGTACGACCTGCTCGAGCCGCCTGAAAAGCGGACGCCCGCTGGCCTCCCTCTGCGGGAGAAGGACGGCAAGACGATCGTGGTCGGACTGTCAGAGCGCTCGTGCGGGGATCTCAAGGATTTCGAGAGGATTTACCTCGAAGCCAACAACAACCGCGTCACGGCCGCCACCAAGCTCAACGCGCACAGCAGCCGGAGCCACGCCATCTTGCGGGTCAAGGTGACGCAGACGACCGGCGACATGGTCAAGGAGAGCACTGCCTCCGCAATTGACCTGGCCGGATCCGAGGACAACCGCCGAACCGACAACGGCAAAGAGCGGCTGGTCGAGTCGGCGGCCATCAACAAGAGCCTGTTCGTGCTGAGCCAGTGCATCGACGCCATCTCGCGGGGGGACAAGCGCATACCGTATCGCGAGTCCAAGATGACGCGGATTTTGTCGCTGGGCCAAAACAACGGCATCACCATCATGATCCTCAATCTGGCTCCGGTACGCAGCTACCACCTCGACACACTGAGCAGCCTGAACGTCAGCTCCAGAGCAAAACGCATCGAGGTGCGCGAGATCGAGAACGAGGTCGTCTTCAAGCAACCTCCGCGCACCAATTCTGCCTTGGGAGGGGTTGGAGGTGGGACAAATATCCAGCGGCAGCCCCTCCGGCCGTTGGCCAACGCGCACAACGTGCACACCGGGGCCCTCGCGGCGGCGGCAGCAAAGGCGGCTGAAAAGCCCGACAAGCCCGTCAAAGCGTTTAGCGTGTACACGGACAAGAAACCCGCCGCCGTCTCAGCTCGTCCCGTGGTCCCGGCAACGGCCAACTCGTCGCAGCCTCGACAGCCGGTCGTCGCGCCGCCGCCTAAGAGAGCGTCCGAATCGGCGGCTGATTTACGCCCGTCCAAGCTTGCACGCCCGACGCAGCAGCATGCTCTATCCCGCCCACCACAAGTGCAACAACAACAAGTCCCCATCTCAGCCGCACAGATCGAGGCCATGGTGGAGAAGAAGGTAGCCGAGATCCTAGCCACACGCACCATGGCTCTTCCTACCCAACAACCAGTCCCTACACAGCCACCACAACCACAGCCGGAACAGGCCGAGCCCATACCCAACCAGAACCAGAACCAAATCAGCGAGGAAGTCCAGCGCCGACTGGAAGCCCTCGAGCGGCGCATCGAAAACGAGTCACGGAAGGATGGTGGTGGAAGTGGGCGATCCGAAGGGCTACGGTTCCTGCTGCAGGCGCGGCAGGCCAAGGAATGCGGCGACGACGCGGCGGCGCTGCAGTTTTATGAGAAGGCGCTGCCGTTTTTCCCGGGAGAGAAGAAATTGTTGGGGAAGATTGAGCGGTTACGGGTCAAGTTGGGGATTACCACCGCCAAGGCTGAGGGTGATAGCCTACCTGAGCGGAGTGGGCGGAAGGAGCGGAAGAGGCGAGATGGTGGTGGTTATGATGGAGATGGGCATGGGGATTATCAGGATGGGACTGAGGCTGATGTTGACGACGACGAGGGGGGAAAGCCTAGTCGGGTGAAGGCGTCAAGGAAGAAAGGATCCTCTTCGTCATCGTCATCGTCTTCCGATTTGAAGCAGGGCGCTTCATCGGCAGGTCACGACGGGGAGGACGTCCCTGCCACGCCGCGGACGAAAAAGTTGCTGGATATTGTCAACTCGCGCGACCTGGCGCTGATCAAGGGGTTGCATGGTTTTGGGGCGAAGAAGGCGCAGGACCTGATCGACTGTCTCAATTTCAGGGGGGATGAGGAGTCGGCCAGAGTCGCGTCGCTTGCGCAGCTGAAGATGCTGCCGGGCATGGGCAGTCGTACCATTGAGAGGGCGTATGAAGGGTTGGTAGTTTAGCATCGGCTTCTGGGCATCGGTTTTGCAATTGGTGGTTGAGTAAGGTCTGGTCCTGGCTCATTCAGCATGCATTGTTGCATTGTTGCGAGGCGTTTGTGGTTTAAGAAGGGTCTGGTTGTTGGCATTGCATTTGCATGTGGGTTTACCTCGTGCGGTTTTTCGCTTTGTTAACCCATTGAAGACACTGCATTAGCTGTATACATAATATACAATACAGGCGTGGGGATCACCGAGTGAATACATTGCATGATGGTGTTGACGGGAATCAGTTCGAATTCCCCTTTCTTGCACTTTTCGAAGTTCAAGTCACGGTCACTCTCAAGTCCGAGTCACTGCACAAATCCACACAGAACTTTATACATTGTGCACCCTAACCCTAAGGAGTACATAAACCACCCGCATTGCATCATCCATCTGCACTCTGCAGTGCTTTGCCCCACACTGCGCCGATGCCTCGGAAGGAGCTATCGGAGCTCAACCTCTTTCGCCGAAGACGCGCCGCACAAATCGCTCGTCAACACCGGCCAGGACGAACCAGGGATACACGCTTAATATGCTAGACGACATCTCAATTCGTATTCCGACTCCCTGCTGAGGCCCACCCGTTCCGACGACGCCAGTGCCCCTTTTCAATCCCGCAAAAATCGCGCGGCATCGGAGCGTCATAGAAGAGCACCTTGCTGTCCTCTTCGCTGAGAAAATGCCCCTTTCCTCCTCCTCACAATGGCTCCGCAACCAGGCATCATGATGGCGGCGAGCTTACACCGGGCCAGACTGGCCCCTCTAGTCTACTCGGGCCGCGCCCTCTACCGCCAGCCGTGGACGCCTCGACTCTCCGTGCTTCACCCAACCGCCTCCTCATCTCCCCTGCGCGCCGTCTTCCACACAACCTCCCCGCGACTGTACAGGCCTCAAACCACCAATGCCGACACCCCCACACCCCCGACCAACTCGAAACCCGGGCGCCCTCCCCCCGTCGACCCTCTCGCGGCGGTAGACAAGACCGCGCAAGAGCAGCGCCGGGCCGATTGGGCCATCATGAAGGAAATGTCCCGATACCTGTGGCCCAAGGACAGCTGGGGGGACAAGATGCGGGTGGTATTGGCAGTGGGCTTGCTGGTCGGCGCCAAGGTGCTCAACGTGCAGGTGCCCTTCTACTTCCGCGAGATTGTCGACTCGCTCAACATTGACTTTGCGGCCACAGGCGGCACCGTGGCGACCGTGGCAGGTGCCATGATCCTCGCATACGGCGGCGCAAGGATCGGCGCCGTGCTGTCCCAAGAGCTGCGCAACGCTGTTTTTTCGTCCGTTGCGCAAAAGGCGATTCGGAGGGTTGCGAAGCAGACGTTTGGGCATTTGTTGAATTTGGATTTGAGTTTTCATCTGTCTAAGCAGACTGGTGGTTTGACGAGAGCGATTGATCGCGGGACTAAGGGGATTAGCTTTCTGCTGACGAGCATGGTGTTTCACATTGTCCCGACGGCGTTGGAGATTACCATGGTGTGCGGTATTTTGACGTACAACTTTGGCTGGGAGTTTGCCGCCATCACCGCCCTCACCATGACCGCCTACACGGCGTTTACCATCTGGACGACGGCGTGGCGGACCAAATTCCGGCGGCAGGCGAACGCGGCCGACAACAAGGCCTCAACGGTCGCCGTGGATTCGCTGATCAACTACGAGGCGGTCAAGTACTTCAACAACGAAATGTACGAAATCGGCCGCTACGACAAGGCGCTGCAGCAGTACGAAAAGAGTTCCATCAAGGTCGCCACATCCCTCGCCTTCCTCAACAGCGGGCAAAACATCATCTTCTCCTCCGCGCTGACCATCATGATGTGGCTCGGCGCCAAGGGCATCGTGACCGGCACCCTGTCGGTCGGCGACCTGGTGCTGATCAACCAGCTCGTCTTCCAACTCTCCGTGCCCCTCAACTTCCTCGGCTCCGTCTACCGCGAGCTGCGGCAATCCCTCCTCGACATGGAGACCCTCTTCAACCTGCAGAAAGTCAACGTCACAATCAAGGACAAGCCCGACGCGAAACCCCTGACCCTTCCAAAGGGCGGTGAAATCCGTTTCGAGAACGTCACCTTCGGCTACTACCCTGACCGGCCCATCCTGCGCAACCTGACTCTCACCATCCCCGCCGGCAAAAAAGTCGCCGTGGTCGGTCCATCGGGGTGCGGCAAATCCACGCTGCTCCGCCTCCTCTTCCGCTTCTACGAGCCACAATCCGGCCGGATCTTCATCGACGACACCGACATCCGCGACGTGCGTCTTGACTCTCTCCGACGTGCCATCGGCGTCGTGCCGCAGGACACACCCTTATTCAACGAATCCGTCGAGCTCAACATCCGCTACGGCAACCTCGACGCACCCCTGGAACAAGTCCATGCCGCCGCCCGCCGCGCGCACATCCATGATAAGATCGAGTCCTGGCCGCACGGGTACCAGACCATGGTCGGCGAGCGCGGGCTGATGATTTCAGGCGGGGAAAAGCAGCGGCTGGCGGTGTCGAGGTTGATTTTGAAGGACCCTCCGCTGTTATTTTTTGACGAGGCGACTAGTGCATTGGACACGCATACCGAGCAGGCGCTGATGGCGAATATCAATGAGATTTTGAGGGAGAAGGCTAGGACGAGTGTCTTTGTGGCGCATAGGTTGAGGACGATTTATGATGCGGATTTGATTATCGTGCTCAAGGAGGGGAGTGTGGTCGAGATGGGCAGTCATAGGACGCTGATGGAGGGGAATGGGCTGTATGCGGAGCTCTGGGCAGCGCAGGAGATGGGGATGGTGGATGCTAAGGAGGGGGAGGGGGGAAAGGAGGAGGAGAAGACCGAGCAGACTCGGTAAGTAATATTTGGGAAACCACCAGACGCCGGCCAGATGGAACACCATAGACCCTGGTCATCGGACGAAGGCACAGAGAGGGGGGGAAAGGGACGATATGGGCTCTTGAGGGTTTGTTGCTTGCTGGAGGCAATGTTTGTATAGATGGCCGAGATTAGGACCTCCTGAATATGTATCGAGTGAGGGGCTCAGCTTCCCTACGCTCTGGTATAGCACTTGAAAAGACTCTCGAAGAGAGTTGGACATTGTGCATTGCTAAGAAGCAACTGGTATTGGCGGGGGAGAATGCATTCGGTGATTCCTTGAGCTGCAAGTTTTGCCGTTGGCTAGCAAGGACGATATTCTGATCCCCGGAATCTCAAACGCCATCTGGAAAAAAGGTGGTTGCCTCGAAAGGAAGAGCAAATTACACAGCATACAGTCATGTAAGTCAAGTCCCAGTCCGAGCTTTGGCCTGAACCACATTTACCTCGCCGCTCTACTTTCCAGTGTACCCATGGCAGACTCAAGGGGTATTCTAGCAACGAAGTTGTCCTACCGTGAGTTAGACAGCGGCTTCCCCGCATTCCTCAACGTCAACTGCCCGGCTGGTGGAGCCGATCTTCGGGCGGGAATTGCAGCGAAGAGCTATTCTCCTCGGCACCGAGAGACCGAAGTACACCCCGCACCTCCAACGGCTCCATCATCATGGCGACATCGGGCAGCACAAGGACAAAAGCCGATTCATTGACTGATATAAGAAACGAATCCAGCCCCAGAATGGGCGCCGAATCTCCTACCAATCTCTGTCCACATCAGCTACTACTTCCCGTTCTACAATGACCTCACCAGCAGCCCTGATCCCGCCAAAAGGCGTCTGGGTCCCCTCCCCAACCTTCTTCACCCCCGCCTCCGCCTCCAGCGACAGCGACTCCCTCCAACCAGCCGTCGACGTCTCCGCCCAAATCCAACACAGCATCTTCCTCGCCCAGTCCGGAATCACAGGCATCGTACTAGGCGGATCAACAGGCGAAGCCGTCCACCTCTCACGCGCGGAACGCTCTACCCTGATCTCCTCAGTCCGCAAAGGGCTTGACGAAGCCGGCTTCCCCGGGTATCCCCTCATGGCCGGGGTTCTCACCAACGGGCTGGAGGAGACGCTCGAATGGCTCAACGACTACGCCCAAGCCGGCGCGCAGTGGGGGCTGGTCCTCACGCCCGGGTACTTTGGTGGTGCGGTTACGCAGGAGGGGATTGTGGACTGGTACAGGGTAGTGGCGGATAAGAGTCCGATTCCGGTGTTGGTGTATAACTACCCGGGCGTGACGAACGGGGTGCATGTCCTGCCGGAGACGTATCGGGAGTTGGCGAGGCATGGGAAGATTGTTGGGTGTAAGATGAGTCATGGGAAGTGAGTACAGTACCTGGATCTCATCTCTGGAGAGGGCTAGGTGGGCTTTGATGGAATGGACCGATGAGTGGCTAACGGTGCGTAGCGTATCCCATCACGTGCAGGTGTCTCTCGACCCTGCGATCAACCACGACGAGTTCAGGGTGTTCAGCGGGTTTGGCGCACAGCTCGGCCCGATCGTGCAATTCGGCGCTGCGGGCGTCATCGACGGCATGGCGGCCTTTTTCCCAAAGACGGTGGTCAGGTTGATGAAGCTGGTTGAGCAGCATCTCGCGGGGGATGCAACGCCCGAGACGAGAGCCGAGATTCACCGCCTGCAGTACGTCGTCAGCTTGGGCGAGGAGTTTGTCATGCGATATGGCATTGTTGGGATCAAGGAAGCGACGTGTCGCGTGGTGAATTTTGGAAAGCTCGGCGTTGGCCGCCAGCCGATTGGATTGAGTATGCCGGAGGGCACTTGGAGGAAGGCGCAGAGCCAGTTTCTCGCGGATATAGCTAAGACGGAGGCCAGTCTGTAGATGCTTTAAAAAGAGCCTCCTAACTGTGTTTAAAAGCTGCAGAGATCCGTGCCTGTTGTCAACTTGTCTCACTCCTGGTCCTTTCAATGGGGAAGTTGATACTTTTCAACTTCTAGAGGGTTAGGGCTCAAGGCCATATTCATGCCGTGGAGGTTGCCTAAAAAAGCTGCATTTTCGCAATTGCAAGCCAAGACATTTGACTTTCCCTAGTTCACTACCCCACAAGTTGCAAACGGTTGCCTACAGCTTGATTGTATGTACTGACCCCTAAGTTACTGCGCCACGCCTGAATCCGATCAAATCAGCAATTGACAGCGGTGAGGTGGCTCGGTTGGTAAGCCGACGAGTGCGAGCTGAACCCAATCCAAGAGGATCAAAGAGGCGCAGTGAAGGAATGGCAAACCAACCCCAGAGCCAAGGGGCGGGACCCCTTTTACCCAGGATCTGGCCAGGATTGACGGAAATGCTTTAAAGATGCGCGATCGCTCAAATGTTCCTGTCGTAACGTCGCGTCCCTAGGCCTCGTTGTCTTCCGTCTTTCCAGTCATTTTCAATTTTCAGGGCGCGAAGCGTTACGGCTACGCTACCTTGGGTTACAATGAGGCCTGTCATCCTCACTCTCGCCATGGCGGCGGGCGCACGCGCTGCCAGGGTTGTGCCATTGTCAATTTCCAAGGCCACTCCTGAGCAAATGGGCCTCGACCGCCGCTCCTTTCCGGCCATCCTCTCTAACAATCGGACGGCCTATTACACCAAAATACAAGTCGGCACGCCGCCACAGACGGTAACATTACATGTGGACACGGGAAGCGCCGATCTCTGGTATTACATCCCCCCGATTTTCTCAGAAGTTATCTCACAAACTTGGTGATAGGGTTTTGTCAAAGGACGCGGATCTGGTAAGAAACACAAGACACTGAATGAAAAGCACCGTGGACTGTCACTCACTCATCTCCTCAGTGTGAGAGCGAGAGACTACAACAACGATGGGGCTACTGCGTCGACACGTTCGATCCAGACGAGAGCTCAACCTACGAGACCGTGGACAGAGGAGGCTTTGACATTACATATCTCGACCAAACTGGAGCGTCCGGTGATTACTTCACCGACAACATATCCCTGGGCAACTCCATCAACGTCACCAATGTCCAAATGGGTCTCGCCGAGAAAAGTACCAATAACGTGGGCCTGATCGGCATCGGGTACAACGCTTCCGTGGCAGCAGCCTCGCCGTATCCAAACATCATCGACCTCCTCTACGAGCAGGGCTTGATTCCCACCAAGGCGTACAGCCTGTACCTCGTGAGCCCCTTCTCCCCCACCCCTCCCTGAGCAAGTAACTAACCCTCCTCAGAACGACTTCCACGCCAACAGCGGCGAGCTTCTCTTCGGCGGGATCGACACAGAAAAGTTCATCGGCGAACTCAAAACCATCCCCGTCATCCCCAACAACTCCACCGGCGAGCCCATCTACGACCACTTCACCGTAGCCGTGACCGGCGTAACCGTCGGCTTCAACTCCACAACCACGGACCTCCTCGACGAGCCCATCGCCGCCATCCTCGACAGCGGCACCTCCTTCACCTACGTCCCGCCCAGCATGGCAAACCCCATCTTCTCCCTCCTCAACGTAGTCGACGACACCGACAACTCCGGCGAGATCCTCGTCGACTGCGCACTCCGCAGCCGCACAGACCTCTTCCTCACGTACCAATTCAACGGCCCCTCCGGCCCCGTGGTGAACGTCTCCGCCGCGGAACTGATCGTCGACGATCTCCAGCCGTACATTGCCTCCGGTGGACTGGAGCTGCCGCGGGGGTTGCCCTTCCCCGACGAGCGGGTCTGTCGTATGGGCATATACCCTACGAGTGACCATGACTATTTGCTTGGGGATACCTTCCTGCGCTCGGCGTATGTGGTGTATGACCTGTCGAATAATGTCATTGGCATGGCGCAGAGCAACGTTAATGCTACGAAGAGTAATGTGGTGGAGATTGCCGCGGGCGGGACGGTGCCGTTGACGACGGGCGTGGCGACGCCGGCGGCGCAGGAGACCAGTGGCAGTCAGACGACGGGAGGAGGAGGTACGTCGGGAGGTACGGGTACGGGCGCGCCGCAGGGTCCGGCGGAGACGACTTCGACAAGGGAGAATGCCGCTGCTAGGGGTTTGCAGCCTGGTATGAACTGGCAGGCTGTGGGTGTTGCTGGTGCTGTTGGAGTGTTTACCCTGTTTGGAACTGGCGTGTTTGTGTTGCTGTAGACTCTGGGTCTCCTTGGTTTGATACCCCGACTAGATGCATGCATGTAATCCAGGAGCAGCATTTGGGTACTTTCATGTTGCATATTAGATTCTTGTACCGTACATTTCTCATAGAATAGGGGCAGATATTAAGGTCTAATGTAACTGGATAAACCATGATTTGAAGACACAGAAGGAGAGTCAAGGTATGGGAGATGCTACAGCGAGTTCAAGGTGCCTCTTGATCCAGCAGGAAGCATGCCCCTAAAATCTGCCCCCTGAACCAATGGAATAGCACGGACCACACCCACTAACAGAAAGGGTCCATGGAGGCAGCCCCACCAACCCGGTGCTGTAATATGCTGTACGTTCCGTATTCGTACCTCCGTCGTGTCCCAGCTTCATCACCACACCCAACAACAACGACAGCCCCTTGACGCCACCTTTCCCACAATGCCCCGAGTCCCGACAACCGCGGCCGTCTTCCCAGGCGCCAACGTCAACATAGTACTAAAAGCCGACCAACCCACGGGCCGTACCGTATCCGGGACCGTCGCTGAAGTGCTCACCCGCGGGAACCACCCAAGGGGAATTAAGGTGCGACTCGTTGACAATAGAGTTGGAAGAGTACAAAGTATCGCAGGCGCGTCTGTCACGACCACCGACGCGGCAAATATTGAGTCTGAGGCTTTGCCGGATGAACCTCAAAGTACGAATACACGCGGTAACCCCCGAGCGAGACGGGTCCGCGACGGACCAGTGGATGTAAGGGGGGAGGAGCAGCCGTTGGCGACGATTGGACTGGATGCGTATATCAAGCCTGTTGGGAAGGCGAAGAGGGGGCGGGGGAAGGGGAAGGGGAAGGGTGGTGGGAGAGGTAATGCCGGTGACGATGATGGGGTGGATAGTCACTCGGGAGGGATCGAGAGCCAGCCACAACAGGAGCAGGAAGTCTCGACGTGCCCCGTCTGCTCTGACTTTAACGGCGACGTGGCAGCCTTGACGTACCACGTGCAGTCACATTTTGATTGAAGACGGGACGTCGCAAAACAACAAACTAGCTAATATTGGGTTATTAAGACGGACGCCGTGATTCACTATTAAGGGCCCCGAAACATCGATGGCTCGCACAAGATTAACCAGCACGCCCGCTACCTATCCAAAACTCCACCGGGCGGACACTTCAAGCGACCTCACCACCGATTCAACACTCCCCCGGCCTACTCAAGCGACATAATCATACCCATCTTCAACGCCGCAATCGCCCTCTCACCAAGCGGATCCCTTTTGGTCAAACTATCCGCCTTGCGCTCATTACTCGTCCACGTCGTAATATCGAGCTTATCCCCACCAATCGTCGGCCGCGACTCGGGCCCCCCGTTCCGGACTGTGCCATACCATCTCTCATACTTCCTAAACGCCGCAGCAGTATTCCACGGATCCTCCTTTGTAGGAATCTCAGGCAACATCTCGGCCGCGTCCTCGGGGTAGATTTCAGGCAGCACAATGCCATGCCGGTCCGCATACCCGGCTATGCACTCGTCGAATCTGTCCATGTTGAATTTGAACATCTCCGTTTCGCCGTTTGGTCCTGTGACTTTGACGGTTTCGTCTTTGCCACCTTTCAGGCCAATCATGTCGTTGTGTATGTCGACGCCGAATTTGGTGTACATGGTCATCATCAGGGCGAGGTTTTTGACTGGGGAGTCTGGGCGGAGGTTTGACCGTGCGAAGAGGTCGAGCATGGCGAGGAAGGTCCGCCCGACGAGACGGATCAGTTCGCGGACGCCGTCGGAGTCGTCAACCCTACGTGCAGCGGAAGGTTAGCTACCGAATGTCGAAAGGCGGGCGGGAGCAGAGGCGGCGGACGTGCAAGGCGGTCCAGAATGACAGTGCATTACTTAAATCAACATCGGCTCGATCATGTCCGTCCGCAGAAAAAAACCCAGCGCTTCGCACGCAGCCCATTGCGCTCTCCAATCCCCGTCCGCCTCCGCAACATTAAACAGCAAATTCTGGATCACCTCCACCACGCCCCACCCGGCATGATCCGAGTAGGTATGCATCGAAAAGTTATCCGGGTCCCTCAGATTCACCATGTCGCGTGCCGCGAAGAACTTGCGTCGGCCGAGCTCAGTCGTGATCCATTTGTGGTCCGGGTGGTCCTCGGCGGGCTTTTTGCACAGGCACGTGTCGCCGCCATCGCACTTTTCCTTGTCCTCGTCTTCGTCATCATCATCGTCGTCATCGTCGTCATCGTCGTCGTCGTCCTTCTCCGGAAATGGCGGGTGGCACCAGCAAATGTACTTGTATGCTTCCTCGGGGTTGTTGAATACGTAAGTCCGAATGCTCATGTCTATGTTGGCAGACCCGGAAATGGGCGCCCATCGTTCGGATCGAGGCGGGGTCTCTGATTGTGTCTTCCATGGTTGAGGTTTCCAGGTTGCGCGTTTTGGGGAATCGTGTCGTGTCGCGCTGGCGGGAACCCGGAGGGAGCGCCGGTCCTTTTAAATCGCGTCTGGTCCGTGCGTTATGGCACATGCCCAACTGGAACTTCAATGTTGAAAACTCGAAACTATGGTACCTATCTCGCACTGTCCGTCACGCTCCGAGTCTGTACATAAGGGAGCCACCTCAGCCTCAAGAGGCTCCAATCTGACTACCTAACTGGAGCCGGGCTGTGTGTGCCTTGCATAGAGGGGAAATTGAGGATCATCGGTTGGGTAACACCCACAAGAGAAAGAGTTGGATGAGACTTGGTATTAACTAACGTTAGGGGATTGTTTGATGGTGTAAACCTCGTCCAGATCAGGCTCGCCATGGACAGTCTCTCTGCCTCTCTTCTCTCCCATTTGTTTGCTTTGCCCTTTTCCCTTATCCCCTGCCCTAATTTTCCTGTTCCTGTTTCCTGTCCCTCGACCCAGAGTCCTTACTAAGACTTCGTTCGAGTGACTGATGGCCTTGTACTGATCGTGACGCAGATGCCCCTGCGGAGTAGGTAGTTAAGGGTAATACTGCTCCAATAACGGCAAGGGAAGATCAAGCTGAAAACCTCTCCATAATTCAATACGCTAGGCACCCGATGAGTACTGCATAGTACTCACCCACACCAATTTTGTGTAGCCTGGTAGGTAAGACGTCTCAGCTCTGGCTTCTCTTTACCTAATCCGCTGGAATAGAAGCGTTTTGGTAGGATCCGGCACGCTCTTAAGCCACTGTTAGTGCCCTGAGGTATAATGGAAGGAACAGAAAACATACACTTGTCCCAAAGGTAACGTTCGGATACCTCTCCGTCACGCCCTCAGGCAGTTTGATATCATAATTATTCAACGCATATGACAAGATCATTTTGATTTCGTTGGCGGCAAAGAAACGCCCCTGGAAATCATTAGCTCCCACTTCAAATAGATAATAAGCAGGACAAGGGGCATACCGGACAAGCATGTGCCCCGTAACCAAACGTCAAAACAGTCGGATTGACGCTCACAAACTGATGCTGCGCCGCCGTCTCAACCTCACCCTTCTCCCTGGCCGTCTGGCGCAGCTGGGAGAAGCGCCAGGGGTTGAACTCGTCCGGGTTGTCGAAGAAAGTCGGGTCCCTCGCCACGGCACCAGCGGGAACCTCAATGATCACGCCCCGCGGGATGACCTGCCCATCAGACAGGGTGAAGCTTTGTCTGACTTTGCGGGAGAAGGCGACGGCGTTGGGCGGGTCAAACCGCATGCTTTCTTTGATGAAGCCTGTACATGTACAAGGATATAGGTCAGCTGCGGCACAGGGGTTGGAGGTAAGATGGGTGGGTTGGTAGAGGCTGACTGTCGAGCTTTTTCATGGATTGTAGAGCTGAAGTGGTGTAGAGTCCCCCATGCTCGGCGAGGACACTTCGGACTTCTTCCCGGAGTTCGGGAACGTATTGAGGGTAGGCGGCCATGTTGTAGAAGCTTTGTGTCCCTTTAAGTCAGTCGCGGCATACCGTGGGATTGGAACAGGTGACTTGACTTACACATTCGTCGCTGTCAACGTGGTCGTGTGGATGGCCGCAAATGTAATGACTAGCTGGTCCCGCCAAGCGAGTAAGCCAGATGTCTTGGACAATCTCACCCCTGGGGATGACAAACCTGTACCCTGGCGATATCATCTGTTGTATACCGCTTGTGCTCTGACGCGGTAGGTCAGCAACTGCATTCCTAGAGAAGATTGAGGTGTGGAGAAAAGAGACTCACTCTCTTGGGTATCGAGGAGCCACTGCAACACTGCATCCTGTCAGCCAGGGTTCCATTCTATTGTGCCGGTAGTTGGGAGAGACATACTGTCGTCAGGCTTTTCACTGTCCGCCAGCTGCTTCCTAGCAGAAACCACTGGCTGGAGAATCTTATCGGCCTGTGCCAGACGAGCATCGAGCTGCCTGATTTCGGGCAACCTTGATACAAGGAAGGGACGAAGCCACGGTCGCATTCTCTCCACTGCCCTTCTTACTGCCATGAGTTCTAGGGTGTAATTTATCGACATATCCAGATATTCCTCAGTGCGGCTGAGCTCTTCGCCGATAAATACTCGCCCAGACACCAGGGCCACGATTCGGAGCAGTTTCCGGTTGATGTTGACCGGCGTCCAGGACTCACAAGGAGGGAGTTCTATTCAGAAAGTCAGCCATCCCTCGGCTCATTAGCCTCAGAACAAAAACAAACCTGTGCGGAACGCCCGTTCTATCTCGTCTGTAAGGATTTCGCCCAGTCGAGGAAGAGCGGGGGTTAGGCTGCTTTTGACCGTGAATGGAATCATTTTCGCACCCTCCGCCATCTTGAGGTATTGAAAGTGAGCCCGCTGGGACTTGGTCAGCCATTGTGACACACCGAGACTGAATTATAACACGGAGAAGGAGACCCAGCTCTCGAGATTGGAGACCAGCTGGAACGGACTGGGGTAAGCTTACCTGCGAGACGGCATCTTCGAAGTTGAGAATCTCGTCAGGGAGTTTCCGCAGTTCGTTCAAGAACTTGGGTGGCACGACCAAGACCGGCGACTCTTGAAGACCTGTCAGCGCGCGGTGATCCATAACAAGGCTTGTAGCGATGCGGGAGTTGTATTACTGTCCGAGGTGACAATCCTGAAGATTCCCTTGCGAAACTGGATTCACTGTTTATCAGCTGCTGTTTCTCTCGCCGCAACCGAGGGCAAGCCGACAAACCTTTTGGTAGCCCTCATTGTACAACTCGTTAGCTCTGGCGAGGTACTGCTTTCGTTTCTCATGGTCACCGCCGAGCTCTTGGCCGACAACCGGGATTTGGGCCAGGGGCTGTTGCTTGAAGTTGAGGAGCGCTTGCAGCAGGACCACGACTAAAAGTGCAGTGACCGTCGGTAGAATCAGAGGCAGCTTGTCGCTAATCCCCTGAACAAAAGGTTGCGTGTCAGCCATTTTAGACGTGAATGGATGGACGGTGATTCAAGCGGCTTGTAGCGGTTTGTAATGTAGGTAGGTAGGTACCTTTTGAAACGGGGACTGGGCGGCATTCTGATACTAGTACTTATATCCGCCGTACACCACGGCGTGCTGTGTTGGGATGGGATACCACGTTATAGGCTCGGATTCGTGACGAGCCGTGCCAATGAATGACCAAGCACATTTTCCGCTGTGGGCCGTGAGTGGCGTTCTGAAATCCAGTCGTCCGAACTCTGGAGGTTGGGGTTGAGAGTGGTCGCAGGCTTCACATCCAATGCAACACTTGACGGGGTTGGAGTCGGACAGGTCTCAATTTACCCGCAGATCTGGTATAAAATGAGCTTAGCCATGACCTCGATGACTCGCAGGCACCTCATCTCGATTTACGAAAACGAGGGAGGTCGGCCGAAGCAACGGGTTTGTGTAACTGGCAGTTCACGAAAGTGAAAAGAATGAGAAATGTACAGGGTAAGGTAATGCCATACCACTTGCACCCAATATCTCTCGCGGCTGCAACCGCTCCTACCGGACGTTGGCCAGGGGTAGAGACGGTGTGGTTTGTTTGTCACTTTTCTCGATTGTCGATTGGATCAGGAGTCAGTGCCGGGCACGATTGGTGGTGAACATATGGAAGTCACGACTGCTGCGTTTCACAGGGTTAGGGTGCTCGGTTTCGGGTTTAGTGCAGAGTCCGGCTGTTGTTCCGGGGCCCCGCCCCGGCTAAGGATCCATCTGCCGAGCTTAATCCCACCGTCTCTCGCTTTCGCTTTCATGCTACGAGTCTCCCCCCATTCCTTTTCCATCCAGATAGTCTAGTGCGTAATCAACGATGGGTCGCTTACGGCTTGGATAGTAAGTTTCCCCTGAATTCTGCGCCATTAGGGTTTGGACTCTAAATTGTCTAAATTGTCCAGTACAAAATCGCGTAACGGTTGCAAGAGGTGCAAACAAAGGTGAAGTGGAGCCACTGTTTGCTACCCTACCTTATACAGCGATACGGCAAGCTCCGAGGATCTCTGGCTGACAACCATCATACACGGCTCCAGGCGCGTTAAGGTGCGACTCTGGTATCCCCCGTTACGTCTGTCTGTTAACGGTTATGTTAACATTTTCGAGTGCGATGAGAACCGCAACGGGTGTTCAGCGTGTAAACGCCATGGGCTTCTCGAGTCGTGCAGTCTCATCTCCGGTCACACAAACGGCGACTTGACCACGACTTCACGTGCACCCCCCTTACAGACCCCGCCAGCACAAGCCCGAAGATTACCCATCAGCAAGAGGACCAAACCGCGTCCACCAGCACAAGATGGATCACTCCCGCCAACCGGAGAGCCAGACGCCGGCGTGGTTGTGGTACCCTCCCCAGCGGACATCCCGGAACACGACCCCTTTCCGTACTTCAACAAGTTCCTCTCCGGCCAGCCCCAGGAAGACGTGAACTGGGTGTTGGACATGGAGCTGATGCACCACTTCATCACATCAACCTTCAGGACAATCTCCATATCCTCGGCGGGGGACGAAACGGATCGTATCTGGCAGATCGAGGTGCCCAAGCAGGCTTTTGCCCACAATGTGTTTCTGCTCCATCACATCCTGGCGCTGTCCAGCTACCACTTGGCCTACCTGCAACCCGAGAGGCGGCAGATGTACTCCCTCCGGGCCTCGCATCACCAGAGCCTCGGCGTCCGGGGCATGCGCATCGCGTTGGGGAGTATAACACCCGACAATTGCCATGCATTGTTTATATCCGCCAGCGTGCTTTTCCTCTGCGCACTGGCGGCTTCGTCCGGCGCCGAGCCTACCGTCGACGATTTGATAGACGTTTTTCTGTTGGTCAAGGGGATAGGTAGCGTTCTACAATCCTCAGATGCTGCGCTGCGGTCTGGACCGTTTTCGAGGCTTTTCTTGCAGCAAGGGCCCGCTGAGCAAGTTAATGTGACACTTGGCCGTGTAACCTTGGCTCTCGAGGAGTTTGTTGCCGGGCTGGTTGAATCGGAACTCGGGGCGGGCGTGCGTAGCATCATTCATGCCGAGGCTACTCGACTGATCGAGACGATACAAGAGGCAAGGCTTAACACACAAGCCCCAGAATATAGGTATGATTATCGAGAGTTAGATGTGTGTCCTCTGCTAACATTTAACTAGGGTTGTGGCAGCGTGGCCTATACTAATGTCCGATGATTTCTTCCCGCTACTTCGCCAAAAGAACCCCGCGGCACTGGCATTGCTATCCTACTACTGCGTCGTGTTCCATTCTGCGGAGCTTCAGTACTGGTTTATGAAGGGTTGGCCAAAAAGCGTCGTCCAAGATATCTGCAAGACAATAGCCAGTCCCTGGAATCAACACTCGGCGTGGGCACAGGGATGGATCAATGCTCATGCCGTCTGACTGTGGGTTGAAATTACACTCAATACACTGCCTTAATTGTCTATCCATCAGGACAATGGACTGAGGCACTTATTTCTCGTTAGTGAGAAAATGGTATCATTTCAACCCGCACGAAGCCTCGAATGTATCGTAAGGGGAAATGGAGCCTTCCAAACCAACTTGTCCATTGAAGATTGCCGACAGATTGGGACATGATAATAGCATTCTCTACTACCCTTCCCATTGCTGATTACCATATCCCACCGGGCCACCGCCACGATCATGACCACCACAGTGCTTCTTGTACCGCGTCCTCCTTTAGATGACACCACGACATCAGGAGTAGAGGCCGGGGCGGGAGTGTTGTCATCAGCGGCGGGGGCGAAAGCAGAGCGACCGGGCGTGCGGTTCGCCTACGCGGCGGCGAACGGCTGCGAGTAGGACCGCACAAAACGGGAGAAGTCCTCCGTGAGGACGTCGCGCTTGCCGGGGGTGTTGCCGACCTTTTGCGGCCCTTCTCCGGGATGGCCTTTTTGTCTTTGAGCATCTGCTCGATCTACTTAACACCCCAGCGGAGGCGCGCGTTTCCGGCCCAGAGCTGTGGGTCCTAGACGCAGTCTCTTTTCTCTTTTGCCGCTTATCTAGGACCATTCGGCTTCGTATAACGGGAACCCCTCCCCATCCGGATCCTCAATCTCTTCGAAATCTGGGGATTCGGGTTCGTCTTTTCCCCAAGGCCATCTATCGGACTCGTCGTCATTTGAACCTGAATGTAGATCTTCATTCTCGAGCTCCTCTTGCTGGAGCTCGGGCAGTCTTGTTGGTGTTGCTAGAGGACCAATGTTAGAGTTATATCAAACTACATGTCACAGGAACTCCGGGCATACCGTTCTGTCTGGCTTTCTTTTGCGTCTCGCCCGGCTTGATAGCAGACGCATCTGCTTTTCTTTTCCTGCTTGAGGGAGGAGTCGAGGATGTTGTAGCATCGCTGTTATCCTCTGGGTTTTTCACTTAGCCCAGAGCTGCGGATCCTAGACGCAGACTCTTTTCTTTTGGCGGCACTCCTTGCAGGCAGCGCCGCGACCGGAAAGCTTGCAGTTGGCTTCCTGACCTGGCAGCAATTGCTCCACGTAGGGCAGGCAGTATGTCTCCTCCTCAGGAATGAGCGCGTTTCTTCGTTGTCGCTGTCGCCCTCGACAGCGAACCCACCAATTGTTTCTTTTGTTGCGGTCTTCATGCTCCCGGTGCTTCACTTCGGCGGGGCAGGTCTTCTGGCGTTCCTCGTGGCGTTGCCGCTCGAACAGCTCTAGGTGAGCTTTTGTCAAGGTCTTTTTCTCTTCTTTTGCGGCGTCTACCTGTCCCCTAGTCCAAGACGAAGGGTTTTCGGCCGCATACAGACCAAGGTACTGAATGACCGTTTGGTTGACACGCTCCGTCTGCCCGTCAGTTTAGGGGTAGAAGGCGGCGGTTGAAAGCCTGCGTTTGATCTTGTGAAGGTAACACAAATCGCTCCAGAACTGAGAGGTGAACACTGGCCCTCTGTCGGAAACAATGCCTTCAGGGAACCCATATCTGCAGAAGACTTCCTTGTGCAACAATTCGGACAGTTCCTGAGCAGTGATAGTGGTGCTCGTGGGGAAGAATCGAACCCACCTCGTGAACCGATCCACGACAACAAGAATCAGGGATTCGTGGCGTGGTCGAAGGCGAAGGCCAAGTTTCGCCGGGACGTCTCCCGCTGGGTGGAGCAGTCCCTGGAGGTTGAGGACGGTTGGTAGGAGCTGATGGAGCGTTTCCCTCAGCTCCAGTATGCTGCGATTTGACTTCGTTCCGGCATGGGTTGTGGTGGGTTACGGTTGGTGAATCGAACAGGAGATCTCCGTCGAGGTTGGGAGGGAGTAGGGCCTACTACTACCAGTTTGCTACTTCTACCCGTTAGGGGTTGGAAGTATGAAGGGAGACTCAAGTTATATACCAGGCTGAACCTTTCATGACCACCTTCCAGCACCAGTCAACCCCCGCCATGGTTAGTCCCTCCTTCCTTCCTCCTTTACACACAACAAGTGTCCACGGTGCCCTCCGGAAAAGTACCTCTCGGCTCTCCGACTTCAAATCACAGTCAATTAACCGCGAGCAGGCACAAACCCGACCTCTACAGTTCTGTCTTTTCCTACCCTTTTGGTGGAACAAACCACCTGGTACGTCTTCCTAGTCTTCCTAAACTTCTAAAGTGGCGTCGATCCTACCTTGATCCTAACAGGGTTCAGAGGTACAGACATGCAAACCATCAAGATGCGGCTTCGGCAATCTGACCTTTGAAGGTCTCTGCGGTTGTCACACTCCGAAGCCGACTTTAAAGGTCGAGTCCAATCTCCCGCGAGTTGGACATTCAACCTCAGATTCAGGTATTTAACTGCTTCGTCAATCTGTCCCCTATCGACACAATTCACATTTCACAGTGCTGCCAAGAAATTTGCTTGAGCCATCTCGCCAGGAAGCCGCGAAGTTCACCCGCCGCTCCGCGGCTCCAGGAGCAGGAGAACTGAGGGCCGCTTGCGACTGCCTCGCTCCAAATGCTCTTGCCAAACGAGCCGCGAATTTCAGGCCGTTAGCCATTTCCGACCGCTCAAGTTTCAACTTAAAGTTGGAGCGAGTGGCCACGAAACTGACGATAGTCAATTGCTCTGTCAACCGCAAACGTTTGGTTGTGAAAAATAGGGCTTTATCTTATATGCCCTCCCTTAAGCCCCCTCCCCGTCATGGTTTGGTCGGCGTCCAGATGTCACATGTGGCGGCGGTCGCCTGTGTTTATCTTGGACCTCTTCATCTCCACTCGAGCAAAACCTGAGAAGAAACACTCTTCTCAAGCGTTCTTATCGAAAGCCTTGCCGTTAGGCCCTAGCTCTTGAAATCTCCGGACATCGATTGAGGCGCGCGGCTGAGAGCCCCCCGGCGTCCCTAGGCGCTGATCAACGAAGGTCTAGACTCTAGCCCTACTGCTGCTGTTCGGTTGGAACTCTCCGCTTCATCTACGCCCAAGCCTCGGGCTCACTTCAACCATGCACAGAACCCTCGCGATTTGGGACCTGCCAGGCTGCCCGGAAGACATTGATCTAATTCACACCCCTTCAGGTCGCCTCATGCCGGCCTTCTTCCCTCTCGAAACTTTGCGGTACTTAAGGGGCGGGGACTCTCTCCTTTTGGGACGTGGACTCGGCTTCTGTCGCTCCTTGATCCTGGTCCTTGACATTGCTGGAGGTTGAAAAGCTCCCACACTTTGCTGCCTTGGGCTCTCCGGCATGTCTCTGTTCACTCGAGTTCTTTTGATAGGGTATGCTGCCGTGTCATCCGCTCTCTGAATCAGACATAGCAACAACAATGGGCACGAATTTCCGGTGCTGCAACTCGACAGGCGGAATGCGACGGGTGTCTTGGGAAACTTGACGAGCAACGGCACCACTGCATATCCCCTGACCTGCAACTTCACGCAGGATTTTACTGTCAAGGTGATTGATGATGGTTGACGGACTTGAGTTGACACTGACAAAATATATAACAGGCCGTCAAAGCAAACTGTAGCACGTACATCGAGCTCCTGGAATCAACCTACGTCTTTCCTCACTGGGAACGATGGGATACGGCCGACAGATTCTCCAACTGCACATACCATCAAATCGCTTCACTGCTTCCAGACGTTCCCGATGGGCCTTTCTCGTTCGCTTTCCGCAACGGTCAGTTAGTGCTCATCAGGAAGCCAAACATGAACGACGCCCGCAAATATTCCCCCCTGCCCTCTCTCCAACCTTCCGTCAATTTTAAGGAGAGCAAAAGGACGGCCCCTTTCTTCCCGGTATGGGAGTCTTGGATCAAGCACTTCTTTGATGCATATGCAAAGTCCACTCCATGCCGACCGGTGATCATTAACGACTACACCTTCTCCAGCGCAGACATAGTTGAGAGCTCTGTACCAACAACACACCCTGAGCTTCTTTACCAGTCCATGGAGATCGCGTCAGTGGCATTCCCGTTCACCGCGCCTAGGTATCCTAACCCTTGAACTAACACTTGCCCAGCACTCACCAATACACCCGCTGCGCTGTCCAACAACCCTTATCCATCCAGTCCTGCACCGCCGAAACAACCCGGAGGTTCTCCACTGTCCCGCACAGTTTCTTTATTTACTTTGGCGCTTCACAGTGCGATTCAATGCTCTGGTCTGCACTCGGGGTCAGCCTTTCTATCCTCCTCGACTTTCTCCAGACGGCCGCCTTGATGTGGCTAAAGGGCACCGGCTCCTTAGCTGGCTACACCTCTTCATCCAGCTCGGCGCAGGCATCGGCGAACCTTCGCTCCAGGCCTTTATGCTGCGAGCTAACGGGAACAACAACTCTGGCTTCATCATAGCAGCCATGGAGTTCCTACAGCCTACGGCCGCGCCGCTGCTTGCCGCGTTGTCGGGCTGGTACTTCTCCAAGGGCCATGGTTTCCGGGTCCTGGCCGCCGATGCAATCGTTACGCTTTTGGGGGTGGCCGTGATGATGGTTTTCACGACGGGACAAATCCTGATGATGGTCAACACGGCCACGCCGGGCGGCAGTCTCGGGCCGGGTGACTTTCTGGTGGCGATCGGGCTGGTCTGCGCCGTGGGACCCTGGCTGCTCACCTATCTTCTCTTTGGGGTCATCGCCATCCCGATGCAGCTTGGCTTCTTCCTGGGCATTATCGAGGCATGGCTGTTCAAGACGGGATACATGTTTGGAATGGGCTTTATTGCCCTCGGCGCCTTCATCATTGTCTTTGGGTTCCTGGGGTTGACACCAATATGGGCACTATGGGAATTGGGATGGGCTGCCCGACAAAAGTGGCGTAATTCGACTCGATTTAAAGGACAACAGGACAAGGCCGACTCGCAGGAAAAGATTGGCGACAAGAACCTGTTCCTTCTCGCACGCTTCTTCCGGGATAAGTTCCTGACGACGAAGCGGTGGAAGAGAGGCCTCGTCAAGTTTGTGTTTTGGTTGTTCGTCATGACGAGTTTTGCCAGCTTTGTAGGCAAATGGATGTTCATGGTGAGCGTGTTGAAGCTGCCGGGGGATGCGTACTGCCCCAGCGGGTACAAGGAGGCCACATTTGCGGGATTGGGGCTTAAGGCCGACTGTCCTTTCGGTGGGTGTGTTGTTGCAGTTTTTCGGCCTGACAGCATAAGATAGGTACATACCTATCACGCTACGGTCCTGCCCCAGTACACAATCGCGCCAGTCTAACCGAGCTTCAACCCTCTCATGGGACTGGATGCCGACAGACACTGCAAGGAAGCTTGGCGAGTGAACAGGGTAGGTAGTTGACGAGATAACCTGGGGATTCCACGATTGCGCATGATAGATAGGCAGTGAATGCGAGATGGCAACCGCAGGCTAGCAGCCCATTTGTAAGCGCCATCAGGAAGAGCAGGCTGAAATAGCCGCCTCCAGTAGCAGCCGGACTACAGAGAGACAGACCGAGGAAAGACCGGAGGAGCTATCCCCAAGCTATGGTGCTATACTATACGACAACAACACCTGGTACCTCGTACTCATACAGCAATCCCTTACCCAGGGCGCACCAAGCCGCGATTTTCCCCACCTCAACGCCTTATAAACCTCAATCAAACCACCCAACGAATTGACAAAAGCACCTATTCACATCATGAACCCGCCACCCTGCAGAAACCTGACCTGGCACTGCCTCAGATCGGCCCAATTCCTCAACTCCTGCTCCTCATCCTCCATCATCCCACCACCAGCAACACCAGCACCACCACCATCACCATTCACCCCAACCCCAACCCCGACCCCGAAACCCCATCCCATGCCACCAACTCCCATATTAAACCCCACACCGCCAATACCTATCTGATTAAACCCCACTCCAACTCCCGCACCACCACCGACAGGCATTCCCGTGCCAGAACGCTCCAAGCGCATGAGCACGTCCACAAACAACCTGAGACCCTCCTCCGCCTTGACCGCGACGGGCCCCTTGCGCTCGGGGGCATCGTTCACGAGGGTGCTTGCCACCTGGCGGATCTTGTTGATGAGGGACCCGCCGTTGGGCTCCAGGTTGCGCTGGGAGATGGTGGTTAGCACGGTGAGCAGGTTCTGAACGATGAGCTCGCGTTCGGCGACCATGCTGGTGTCGATTGAGTCAGTCGTCGTCGGGTCGGGGTTATGTTGTTGTTGGGATTTGGGGTGAGCTTGCTGTTGTTGGGTGTGGTGTTCGGCGGCTGCCCGGAGCGCGGCAGCGGCGACAGACTTGTTGTTCGCATTCGCGGTGTCGGTGGGGTTGGAGGCGTCCCCACCGCCGTTGGGAGTGAAAGACGAGGCGCCGGCGGCGGCGGCTGCTTGCCGGACGTGTTCGCGGTGGGCGTCGCGCAGGTTGAGATAGCGCTCGACGTAGTACGAGCGCGTGGCTAGCTGGGAGGCGTAAATGTTTGCTTTTTGGATTTCGTACTGGAGCAGGCGGCGGCGCTCGGGGTGAGCGCTGACAATGTGCCGGAAATCGGCTGGAGTTTGTTGCTGGTAGCCAAGATTCAAGTAGGCAAGTCCGCCAGCGCCGCTATCGTCAAAGAGATTTGAGGTTTGAGAATTTGTTGGAAGGAGATTGTCAAGCCCATGGTTGGCGCCACTGTCGGGCGAGTTCAGATCGATTCTGAGCTCGCGCGGCAGGTCGTCCATTACGTGCTTAACCGCTTGCAGGCACTCGTCCAGCATCACCTTTTGGTCGTGGAAAGGGAGGGTGGCTATGCCATAGGACAGCTCCACGCTGACAAGACCGTTCATGGTCATGTAGATTTTGATGGCTTGAACGAAGCCAGTAAGGAGGGAGACAGTGCCCTCGGGTTGGCCTAGGATCTGGTGGGCTAGGATGTACTGATCATCCACCTCGACCGGAAATTCTGGGTAAGGCTCGCTAGGCGTTGGCGGAGGGAGAACGATTTCGCCGTGTGGAGCGCCGAGCTGCGACATCGACCTGCACGGGGTTTAATAACGAACACGGTAAACAACCTGCGCCGGTGGCTAACATACCGAATGCCCAGAAACATGCACCAGAAGATGCGCTTGCCGAGCTGGTCTTCGACATGGTTGAAGGAGGGCCCACGATAGGTCACACCAAACATGGATGAGCCCAGGTCCCGGGGTTTGTGATAGCCCAGTTCCCTGATGAAGGACATGGTCTCGGCCATGAAGCGGCGGCAAACCTTCCACTGCAGCACGTATCCCGCTGCCAAGCCGAGGAAGTAGCTCGTTGCTGCGTCGTAGACGGTCACGTCGTCCTTGCTGTAGAAAGAAGCGCCCCTTGCCTCGAGGGCGACGGTCCTGCATCGCTCAATTAGAGTAATCGCCTTGGGATACATATTCATGCCGTGTTGGTGCGCCTTTAGATGCTGTCTCACTGCGCGAGGAAAAGATGCAGCCAAGCAGCCTATCATGCTGGCCAGAAGGGCAAGAAACGTCCGGTTGGTCCGATCCTCACGGGTAGTGAAGGACATCCTGAATGTAGGCTCGTGCGGGAAGGGCGCGAGAGGATGTATATATGTGAAGAAGTCGTCGATGAGCAGCGTCAGCACCGGCCAGGGCGCAATCGATTCGGCATCCAGAACTGCCTGGGTATCCTGGCCTACGGCGATGGAGATCAATGTTTTGGCGGCATGATGTGGCCCAGGACTTAGATTAGGCTCGAGCCGCTGCTGTTTTGCTGCCCTTGCAGCTTCTGCATGCTTGTTGGGCGGCCCGCGACGCTTCATTGTTCGATTGAAGGTGCAGTCGACGTTCAGATCGTTACATGGCCGGCACGGCTGCATCTCGTCGCACTGCATTCAATGTACACCAAACGTTAGCTTGTGATTCTGCGGCTGGAAAGGGTATTGGAATGCCAGCAATTCGTACTTTGACCTTGCGCTGGCTGCACATATCGCACGCTCGGCGCAACCGAGTTGCCCTGGGGGGTGGTGCAGATGTCACAATGTCGGCAGGGCTTGAGGAGGGACCGGCAGATGCCCCGGCATCAGCGAGGTAGGGAGAGGCATCGGGAAGCGTTGCATGCTGCTGCTGCTGTTGTGATGCCACTGTCGCAGGGCTTGCTATCGGCACGGATGCGGAATCGGCAACAGCGGCTTGGAGAGCTTGCAACCCATGGTGCGCGGCCGCAACCGCAGCGGCGGCAGCGGCCTCAGCGGCGAAGGCAGGATGGATCGGGTGGGGTTCATCTTCGGGTCCTTGCTGCTGCTGTTGCGGCGTGTCTATGGAATTCGAAGTTGTGCCGTCGGGTACTGAGGCCGGTGGTGGAGGATAGCTCGACGACATAATGCGACTGGCGCTCCAATTCGGCGCGCCTTATTTGACGCGTGGCTTCACTCCGCCGTGATTCGCAGGTTGGCGACTTTTCGGCGAAGGTCCGGTAGAATCACGGATCTTGGCTGACAGGAGAAAGCCGTTCAAGATTTTGCTTGGCGCTCGAGCCACTGCAAATCTGCAATCGTTCCATTGTATGGCTGCCTCAAGGCTGCTTAGGCACAGTACGTACCTAGCCAGCTTAGTCAGCCTGCCCTCCATCCCAAGCCTCTTCGTTGACGTTTGCGTTTGGCCTTTCCGGTTTCCTTCCTCATTTCAGCACGATATTCGTACATGTAGGCCTGTCGAAAAATCCTTGCTGTTGTTTTGTGCTTTTCTGCTGCCATTATGTCACTCTGGCTTCTCGGTGATGGATCTGCCAACAGAACAAAACGACAACCAAAATCGGATCACGACTGGGTTCGTCGGCACCAAGCCAACGGGCAACTCGTTCACATCGAAAGTCTAGTGTCATCTACAACTGGAGCAATTCTGTCTTATTGCAACATTCAATAGCCTGCCCGGCTAGCTCAATCGGTAGAGCGTGAGACTCTTAAGGAGCTCCGTCCATCTCAAGGTTGTGGGTTCGACCCCCACGTCGGGCTCAATTCCCGATCAACGATCAATTTTTTGTGTTTTCTTCCTTTTTGTTAATGGAGTTCATGCAACAAGGGTGATCTGTTCCCTCAAGGGCCTTTTTTACAGTGTCATGATGTGGTTTGTCAATGGTCTTACCCCAGATCTCTTCAACCTCAGACGCTCGACCCGCGCAACTGTACCGGCTCTCTAAGCTCAGGAAGAGGAGGAAGTGGTTGTGGTGGAAGAGACGGTGGAATGGACGCTGAGGGGTGGCAGCGGATGAGTCATTGGAGCGAGACAAGTTCAAAGGCAAGAGGTCGTCAGCATGATTCAGCCATATCACGACACCCGATTTGTTCAATAAACTCGTGAGTTGAGCCCTCCATCATCTCGATGCGCCACTGATGGTAAAACTATCGCTTTAGTATTCCATAGTTTGACGTCTATGCAAACCGAATGGCAGTAATGAGACGTGCCAGAGCAGGTAATCTCGCGCCGAACTGCCCCTAGTCCTCAGCTAGGACCCTGAGGCGTGTCTAGGTAATCATGATCCGACACCACGGCGGACTGGGAGAAGTATCCTATACTAGGGTCGAGATCGTCCTTCTCTACACGGTACTCCTCGTAAACAAAACTGACGCCCTGCTTTTGGAACGCAGCGCTAACTTGTTCGACCTCTTCTCTCGACCAGTCAAGAGCAGGATCGTTCCAGTGGTAGTACTGGAAGACCACTTGTTCAAGGTTGGGAAACCGAGTCCTGAAACTGCTGGCGAACTTCATGATGAAGTCGAACAACTTACCCGAGAATCGTGAAGGTTTCCACCCAACAAGGGGATCAAGAAGCAAGGCATACTTTTCACGCCTATACCAGCTCCACCTATCCTCCATGATCTTCTTCAGCACTTTCAGGTTTGGCGAGGGTGCGTCGGCGTGTGCCGTGCCTGGGACCGCGAAGATGGCATATGCCGGAGCGGCGAGCTCCTCCAATCTGGGTAGAACCCTCAGATCCACTGTTTCGTCGGGTCCAAGGGAAACCATCGAGCCGCGGACATCGGTGAAGAAGTCTTGAATTGTAAGCCGCCTCAGTGTGTTTCCTACCAACGGCAATATCTCTGTATTGAAGTTGTAGGCTTCCGTACGGAACTCCCCGTTATACACGAAGCGACTGCCAATCTCGAGTGACTCCAGATTCGAAGCTCGCTCGGCAAAGAACCTCAAGGCCGAAATATGAACGAAATCGGCGAACACGCGGAGATGCAAAATACGTTTGAAGACCCGGCTATAGTCCAGTGGTTCCTGAACTTCTTCCGTGATAGAAGCGCTGGGGAAGCGGGAGTACATGTTCGGGGTCCAGAACCCATCGATGCGTAGTAAATCCACTCGTTCCAGTCACGGGAAATGGAGAAGCGGCATTACCTGCAACCTCGACCACGGGAACATTCCGTTGGAACAAAGTCCTACAGTCCTGAGATTTGGACAGGCCACCGGCTCGGTTGTGTCGTAGTGTCCCTCCTCAAGACGCTGCAAATCTCGATAGATCAGCTGCGCCAGCAGTGTAGGTTTCAGGAACCTGTCCCTATGTTCACTGAAATCCATGTCAAACGCTTCAGCTATCACTTCATGCCGGTTGGTGTGAACCGTGTTCATGGTCCAGCATTCTAGACGAGGCATCAAGCAAAGAAGGGCGTAAAGAACCCTTTGTGTGAATTCCCAGATATCAGTCCGGAAGTCGTCTTTTCCAGTGGGGTCCAGCCCTCGATAATCGTGGCCAGGATTCCCATGGATTCATTCCGTATAGCTCTCAGTGCCTCGATTGCGTCCGTGGGTATTGGCAGCAAGCTCTGTACGCGAGTCGAAAGAGCTGAGTAACAGGGATGGAAGTACACCATGGGACAGTGGCATCCCAAATGTAAGACGCGAATCCAGACTTGTCTCTCGGGGTGCCGGAGTAACTGTACCAGGAGGTTGATTGCCTGGTTAAACTGGTAGATTTGGACGGTATGATAAAGTGCCCTGAGAGCCAGAGGGTTTTAACTTGCGACTCGTCATGCAGAGGTTGAGAAGGTCAGTATAAGGCTGCCTCGACTCTGCGAGCATTCCCCACAGGGGGTATTAGCCAGCCGAAAACCTCCGAGACTAGCTCGGGGGGGCAGCGTAACAAGGGTTGGGCCGCGCGAGGCGTAAGGCGAAGAGGCTGACGGATCCATGTAAAGCTACCTAGGCGAGGTTAAGACAGCCTGGGAAAATGAGGATTCGGAGCAGTAGCATGGTAGGAAACTGAGAACTGTTGAAGGGCTGTCTGGCTCTTTGATACGCACGCTGTCTGCAGTGGGTTGGGAGTACACGTATGTACATGATCTGCCAGCTTTGCAAAGTACAAGCTAGCAAGTTACTGGAATCAGAATGAGAGAACGATGCAGCTTATTGTTCCTCGCAAACAGCGAATAAATCCATAGCCCTTTATCAGGGTGGATGAGAATCATGAGATCACCGAATAAGTTAAGGTACACTCTGGCATGTTCCCAACAACTGATCGGTTTGAAGGTACCAGTTAAGGAAGAGAAGGTGCAACGGGGAGCTTCTGAGCCTAGGCCAATACAAGATACTTGTTGAGTCGTGATGCATTGAACGCAGGGCAGTTGCCCCAGCGCCTTCCATCTTTTGCGTACAAGCCCAACAACATGATTCATCGGGACCAGGTCCAGGAGCTGGAGGTATCATCGTTTCGCTGGCTTAGTTGGACTGGACTAAGGTTCGCCCAAGGTTTGAAGATTTACATATCACCATAGGTACTAAGGATACGGGTTGTGTCGTCCGGTAGACTGGGTACCGGGTTCGGACTCGGGCTTCATGCAGGCCAGGTCGGCGACCCTGGGTTCAGGTGGACTCATGCAAGTAGAGTCGGACTGCTAATGTCCCCTCACCTCATGCATGGCCGCTGATAATACTGTACCTTTGCATAACCCTAACAGCGAATTAGAAAGGGACTGTCCTTTCATACCTAGGTACCTTAGTAAAATACCTGAGGCTGGAAACGAGGTGCCTAGGTCCTTTTCAACCCCAATCTTGCAGAATGAGCGTGGTCCGATGTTGAGAAACAATTGCCCTACAAGCTGACAGATAGACAGCCTTTTCGAGAATCACAAACCAAAAACGCGTTCAGACCTTCCTCTGCCATCGCCTCTTTCCTCAGGCTCCTTCCGGTCTAGACGCTTAGCCAACTAGGATTCTCCGGATACTTACACATACCCGGACAATATTGACAAAGTTTGTGACCGCCATCATGGCCCCTCTGATCGGATATTCCCTTGAACTCAACTCGCGCCAGGACCCCGGAGATCCCAACCTCCAATGCTCGCCGGCAACGCCCTGGTCCATATTCGTCTTCTTCGCCACGAACTACCTGGCTCACTGCGCAACGGTTAAGAACTATCCAGGGTCGTCCGAACTCGATATAGCTGTTGCAACTGCTTTGGCGCTGTTTCTCCCTTCCTCAGGCATTACCAGGGCGCTCTTTTCGATTGTGCGGCGTTCTCGGTTCAAAAGAAACAGGAATCCCCTAGAGCGTGCGGCCCTGGCAGGAGCCCTCCGCATGGTCGTTCGGAACGAGAAGTGGATACCCATGGTGGGAGATCGAATCAAGCCAAAGCTGGATGGCTATTTCACTCGCGGCCCTGATCAAAACTGGTCGAAGGTGTCTTATGACAGATATGGCCGGCGTATCGTGACTGAGAAGACCGGTGGTGCCGGCACTCTCAATATCATCGAACCGATTAGAGCACGGGATGACGGTAATGATACGTCTGCGTTGCCCAGAAGCCTAATTTCAAGCGAGATCCGTCCCGATAATACACCTGAAGGAGCTCAGAAACCTGTCATGCAAAATGCGCTCCGAGTGAATCGCGTACGTGTTTCGGAGAACCTAGTCGATGACATCGATTACGACAATACGTTCTCACACACTGGCTCTTTCCAGCATCACGTCTCGCGGGATCGGCAAAACTTCCATGGCAAGGCGTTGCTCCCCCCAGGATACTCATGGGCCGAAGTCCACGGGGATGCCAAACTCTCGTGGATCGGCCCGCAACCGGGTTCAGGAGTGCAAGAGCAAGACTTGACGGGCGGAGACCCGAACATAAGCTCAAACTACAACTGGATCCAGTCCCTGGTGGCCATATTCCAGGCAGGGAGCGCGGGATGGGCACTCTACAGAGCGCGCGGCAATCAGATCCAGCGCTACGGCTACGCAGCGTTTGGCCTCACCGTCGTCCCCTACCTCATTATGAGCGTTATCAACCTGCTCGCACAGATCGCCACAGCCGACTACCCCAACGTCTTCATGGTCGGCAGCCCGGAAATGGACGAGGCTCGGAGACACGGGGGAGTATTCGACGGCGTCGTTGGACATCTAGAGCCAGAGGAGGTGAAAGACAACGAAGCTGAGAATCCCGAATACGAGGTCAAGTACACCAACGGCACACCCGTTCTGGAGAAAGTATCCGGCAGCGATTTCTACCCTTCCAGCATCTACTTTGAGAAACACCCCACGCCCAAAACACGGGAATACGGGGATATTCGCATTGACACCTACACTCGATACAGACTCGTTACCCCCAAGCTGAAGCGAGGGCTACGGATCTTTTGCTTTCAGTTCTACATGCTGCCTGTCATGCTGGGTTGTCTCTCGCTTGTCGTCGTTGGCGCCATGACGCACTTTGCGAACGGGGAGAGCACCATGGCGCAGCGGGGATGGATCATGAGCTGGCTCGTCGTTGGCATTGCGTGTGGGCCTTACGCGGATTCCATGAGTGCACTCTTTATTCCGGAACACGACGAGAAGACGGGCAAGGTTTCAAAGGCGGATTACTCTGCGAAAATCGTGGCAGCGGTCTTGTACCTTGGGATTTGTTGCGTTCCCGCGATTGGAGGATTCGCGGTTGTTGCTGGGATGCTCCGGGAGTACGGGATATGCGAGTCTAATGACTGAAAGCTGGCCAAGTCTCATCATAGGTAGTGGCCACTCTCAGCTGCATTGCTGCTGTGGTAATTTCGGGAAAGTTATCCCTTTGGAGATGACTTTAAGGAGGCAGCGAACTTGAGATTACCCCCAAGATGACCAACAACCGCTTGGTGACCCGACCGCACCCCGGAAAACTGAACATGTAGGAAAAACCTATATCCGTGTATATGTAGTAGTACCAGGTGTAAAAACCAAAAATATCCTCGCCAGTTGCAGCAATGATTACACTAATACTCCCTTTTGAAAGAAATGGACCGACCGGATCTGTGATCTACGGGCCAACCGCCAGACCATCGAAAGCACAATTACACCACCAATCAAGAGGAGGAAGTGTATCCCAGACAAGTCGCGACTGACAACCACCTGGATCCAAAAAAGTCAGCCACCGATGCGCTCGCTTACAAGTAACTCTTCCGGAGGCGGTCAACTTACCTTGGCATTAGTGAAAGAAACATCACTGCCACTCTCCGCCTCTTCAGGCCTTAGCTCAAGCGGGTCGCTCCTGCCGAGGACTTTGCCCTTCTTATCCAGGGCCACGACGCGGACACAGCGGGGATACGTGACCTTAAGAGGGAACCCCGTCTCAAACGACGTCTTGTCAGCAGCATCCAGCCGGCGCCAGTCCGCGTCGTCCTTGGCGTCCAGCCTTCCCGCGCCCTGCAGCTCCCAGCTGGCCACCTCAGTGGCGCCATTCCAGCTGACCCACAGCCGCAACTGCCCATCACCATCGGCTGCCTCGTCCGAGTCCTGCGCCACGACCGCGTCGGGCTTGCTCGCCGGCCACCCTTGCCAGGCGGCCTTGTAGACGCGGTACGACTGGACATCGCCAGACCCGAACCGGCGCTCGGGCGCAAAGTGCACGTCGCACAGCGGGGTGCCGTCGGGCGCAAACTCGGTGAAGGCGGGCGTGTTGCCGTAGCCCAGCAGCACGTTGCCGTTGGGCAGCGTCTGCATGGACCCCTGCGAGACGCTGGTGATGTGGTGCGGGTTGACGAATTCCCGTTCGACCTGCACCGTCATGGCCTGCTGGTCGACGCGCAGCCGCAGCCCCCGCGTGGCGGCCCGGTCCGTGTGGGCGTTGTCGTTGCCGTTGTCGAAGAGGGTGATGACTTTGCCGTTGTCCTGCCACCGCGCGTCGTGCTGGTAGGCAAAGTCGATGGAGGACTCGAGGGGGAGGTCGTTGGATACGTTGCGGAACATGTTGCGCTTGCCGCCCATGATCCACAGGACTTCGCCGCTGCGGCCGTCGATGTATGTCTGTGAGTGTGTGTAGCGGGCGGAAATGAGGTAGTTGCCCAGGTGGTCTTTCTCGATGCTGTTCATGTGGAACCAGTCGAAGGCTGTGGTGCCTTCACCCTCGCCGCCAATCTCGCGGTAGGTGTCGGTGATTGCGAGGTGGTCCGTTGCCCGCCATTCAAAGACAGATTCTCCTGTTTCTAGGTCAATTTCTTGTATGAGGCAGTCCCAAACTGGGCCTACGCCCTTGCCAAGGGCCGAGAGATCTTTGTCCACAATGGCGTACACCACCAGCATGGCTGTGCCGTTCTCCGTGATCCTGAAATCGTGCAAGTCTCCATCAAGACCGTTCGCCGCCGTGATGTTTTTGTACAGGTTGTAATGTTTGTCTAGCTGATCAAGGAAAGCCCGTTAGTCTGGGTTTGCAATGAGAAGCGAAACAAGGACTGGGATTATCCGCACCATGTAGTAGAAGCCCGCTCCGTGTCCCCCAACGGCATCGTTGCCGGCCCAAAAGGTCAAATATTTCTCGCCTTTATAGGTCTGAACCATCAAGTTGTACAGTTGCTGCCCATGCCAGGGTGCCGCCCATATTAATTGGCCCTGACTGTTGTATATGGCCGCCTTGGCCTGCTCGGTGGCACCCCCTCGCGGAGTCATGAGGGTGTAGAGAGATTTGTCGCATGACCGACTGGACTTGACAAAGTTAAACATTGGCGCCGTGAGCTCGGTTGACCTGAAGACCTGCAGTGGCTGGTGACCGTAAGCTCCGCGGTCATATCGGAAGTCGTTGACAAAGGCCGGCGCCTCTACCGACGCCTCTGCCGCCACAACGCCCGGGACCATGCCGGTCGCGGCTAAGCCCGCCACCGTCCAGCGTAGCGACAGCCGCATTGTGCGCCTGCCGATTTCCTGTCGTTCTGGGGCACAATTAAACAACACCAAACGTACAATAAAAGTACAATAAAAAGTACCAATAAAGAGGGGGGAAAAGGATGGGGCAATCGTCAAGGCCGCCAAGAAAGAGTAGTGGTAACGAACGTCATGGACGGCATCCAGTACATGGAATGTAACCTGGAGTTGTCCAGGGTGATGATCCGTCAAAAGACAGCAGGCCGGGGAGGCGGGGAGGGTTTTGAACTTTCCATGTTGGCTGCCTTCAGCGGCTGCTTATCAAGATAAGGAATTGGACGGCGATGATTTGTACTGCATTGTACATACGTACACTCAGGTACCGATTTCGCAGTACTTGGAGCACCAACCATTCTTGTGGCTGTAAATGCTTACAGTGGCAAGAGCGTGCTAATGTGAGGTTTCATAGGAGCGCAATGTCGAATTTCTGTGCTCTATGAAACGACATCAGGGTATTGTATGTCACACGCAGGTACTTTGGTATGTACGACGTTCTCGACCCGGAAAGTGGGCGGGTTTCGGGACAGGCCGCGTAGTAGATTCAGGCACAGGAGTTTCGCGCCTTTGAGAAGAGGGCGAATGCTGAACGCATTGAGATTCTTTTGATGAGAGCCGCGTACGTGCTGGAACGTGATGGATTTGGTGTATCTATAGGTAGGCATCGCTGCTGGCAGGAACGACCTGGAAGTGATTGCAGTCAGACCCCGCCAACCCTCGAGTTTGGTGAACCCCAAACATTGTAATTATCCATCTGTAACTTACAATTTAGCAGCGTCTGAGAGTCTCTGAGTAAGGCTTCATTCATGACATCCAAAGAACTTGCATACTCCCGTGCTCCAGTTCCAGTTCGACATTTTTCCAGTATTGTTCGGACGACATTTACGCCAGATTTGAGATCAACGAAGGACTTGAAATGATCAAAATGCATTGTTACGCTCAAGATCCAGCAGTGAGCGTCCTGCATCCCACGATCGGTTGGGAATTCGAATTCGAAGCGTAAATTCTCACGCAATACAATACCTGATCAGCGTAACTAACGTACTTTTGTACGAAGATTCTTCATACATATCCGTACACCACAACGATCGGCTGCCCCTGAATATCAAGATGGTACAGCAGCTGTGGACAGTGCATGATGTTACGTCACGCTCTAACCTTTTGTGCAAAAGAGTCCGCTTAGTACACGTGTAGAATACCCACCGCAATCCCAAAGCCACCTCTTGACAGCAGCAGTCTTGCGCAGCATCGGCTCTCGGAGATTGCTGCTCCGTCGGGCCATCAACATCCTCAGAGGGTATATGGAGATTTTGAGCGCCTAGCTTGGCCCACAGAGGTACGCAGCCATTCAAAGGAGATGTGCAATTATGATCTGCGTGTACGTGTCTTTGCAAACAGTGAATTGGTAGATACCTACATATTGTGTCAGCTGTTTATAGTTCCAACCCCGGATATGCCAGGGATGGTTCTATTCTTGAATCACTTATTCCCGTCTTTGTCATGTCTCACCGCAATAGAATTACTGTACGAATACAGCTCTCCATGGTATTTTAATAAGCGTCTCATCAAGGCGGGAGATAAGATGTTGAGTACCAAGCCAAAGCCGTGACAAGGGACCCTGGTCTTCCATGACCAGCTAATATCTGTACAAACCCGGTCATTGACATTGCCATCTTACCGGTTTCGCGTCGTACTGCATCTCTCTGTGCCTTGGAAGAAGGCCTCTGAAACGTGGCTCACATCATGTTGGGCCATTGAAGAAGTCGGGCCGCTAGCAAGCATTGGCAAAGTCAACCGAATGTTTGCATCTAGTGTACTGTATGTATCTACTGTACAGTACATACCACACTGGCAATGCCAGGGGACAGCAGATCAAGCCCTTTTTGTGTTTTGCTGGTTACAAAAAAGTAGCTAAAAATCGATTCGGGGCACAGCATTATCTGAAGAATCGGCGGGCCGCGGCTTGGCTTGGAAACTGTCCAGGGTTTCGTCCGATGTCTCCTTGTCATGACGATGTAAGATGATTGGTTGATTGTCTCGAGAGAAGGGACGACCGAGGACTGTACTGCAGGTACACGCCAGGTACATACCTCCTGCCCACAGTTGGTTTGACTAAGATTACCTGTATCAGCAAACACACATCTTTTCTGTTTCCTTTTCTCTTTCATTTGCGTTTTACCCTCCTACCGTTAATGCTCAGGCGGATAAGTAGTCTCTCTTTTCTCTCTTTCCCCTTCTCATCCTGCAGACACGGTTTGTCATAACGTTACGCCCAAATGTTGCCAAGCTCCCAAATCCCGAGTCCGCACAACTTCGGCGCCGCGCCAATGGAATACGCAAATCGTTATAAGCGGAAACCTGCCACCGACATCTTTACAGCAGACACAGATATCGACAGGCGAAAATGCAGACGGACGGTTCCTATGAAAGTTCTCATATTGGGCTTGGGGCGTACCGGGACAGCCTGTAGGTGCAGTACCCGACAGAATCTTCCCTCCTTATCACCGTCAGCCGCAGTCCTAACCAAGAGCAAAATCACCCAACAGCCATGCGAGCCGCCATGCAGCAGCTGGGGTACGTTGACACGTACCACATGATGTCGTGCTCGATCGAGAACCCGCCCGACGCGCTCCTCTGGATGGACGCCCTGCGAGCCAAGTACGACGGCGTCGGCAAGCCCTTCACGCGGGAGCAGTGGGACATGCTGCTCGGCAACTGCCAGGCCGTGTGCGACTGGCCGGCCATTGCCTTTGCCAAAGAGCTGATCGAGGCGTACCCAGAGGCCAAGGTGATCCTCACGAACCGCGACGTCGATTCGTGGCACGCCTCGACGATGCGGACCGTCTACTGGCGCGTGACGGACCCGGAGCTGCGCTGGCTCTCCCACGTCAGCTGGGCCGCGGGGATGTACTACCCCATGCTCAAGAAGTTCTTTGACACATTTTTCGAGGGCGACTTTCCGAACCGCGGCAAGGAGGTCTTCAAGAGGCACTACGAGGAGGTCCGCCGGCTGGTGCCCAAGGAGAAGCTGCTCGAGTACCACATTACCGATGGCTGGGAACCGCTGTGCAAGTTCCTTGGCGATCCGGTGCCGTACGGCGTCAAGTTCCCCAACGTTAACGACAACAGGGACTTTGTTGAGAGGTCCAGGAGAAGGAACCGCATGCAGATGCTTAACGTCGCGCTCCGGGTGTTGCATCTGAGCTTGGTTACCATCTTCACGCTATATGCTGTTTATTTGCTCGGTCTGTGGTTGTCTGCTTTTTCGTTATCCTTGAAGCATTAGATGGTGGTTAGAACAGTGGCCAGGGGCCATACTGTACGGTTTTATAGCATTATACCTATGTTGCATACATACTTATTTGGCTTGGACGGATGGCTCTAGATGGGAAAATCTACTGGCTTAGTACCGACACATGATCCTCCAGCCTTGAGTGTGGCAGACAGACATTCGAGAAAGCCCATAAGGTCAATCCACGCCTACTGCGATATCGCTAGAATCTGAAGTTACCCAGTGGTACTTGAGCACGGGCCAAGGAACCGTTTCCCCGTTTGTCGCTCCACATTTCGAGATGATTAGGCGGCTGTGTCCAACGATCGCTCGACCAACTCACATCAATTGAACCAACCTAAACCGCTGGTTCGATTGAATCCCGCCGGATCAACGCATTCGACCAAATCGAGGGACGATGTTGGAACCGCAAGAATAAGGGGGTGGAAACGCGGCCGCGTCGTTGAAAAGTTGAACAACCAAAACTTGAAACCGTCGTTAAGTGGGTTTGGTGGGGAGTGGGGGAGATTTTTGATTGCGACTCGAGCGGATCGACTTATTTCGACTCGCGGTTTGTCGCCTCGGTCCAGACTCCCGATGACGTGGCCTGGCCGGTTTGCGGACTAGGTGCTTGTTGTTCAGGTTCCATCGGCCAGCGCGCGGGAATAATAAAATTCCCATCACACTCTTTGCGGTGGGCACCATTTCCAGGTTAATTGGTCCAGTTCATTTCTCGCCTCATTTTCACTACCAGATCCCTGGGACAGGCCGAGGACAAGAGTTCGGTACAGTACCTTCGTACCCTGCCAAGTGACCCAATCTTTTCCAGTTCCAGCATGACTGTGCAACCGCAGTTTCGAGGCTCGGCAGGAACCACTGGCACCTGAAGAACTTGAAAGCGACTGCAGCACACCCCCCGACCGACACGCACCGTTACGGGACCGACGACTGCAGCAAAATGGGTCCGCGGCTGAGCAGCGAGGGTCCGAGCAGCCACGTGCCCGGACACAGAAGACAGGACTCGGAGGCCGCAATCGACACAATCAAGCCCGGGCCGGCTCGGCCGTCTGACTCCGGACCTGTCACCTGGATGTCACTGCCGCGGAAGGATCAGCTGTTCATCCTCTTCCTGTGTCGCTTTGCGGATTTTCTCCAGATTGCGTCCATGCAGACGTATGTGTACCACCAACTGAAAAGCCTTGACGAGCATTTATCCGATGCTCAGATCTCCAACCAAGCCGGTATACTCCAGGGGGGTTTTACCGGCGCCCAGGTCCTGACTGCCGTGCTCTGGGGCAGGGCGGCAGATGCCAGTTGGTGCGGCAGGAAGAGAGTCGTGCTGATTGGTATTCTGGGGACGGCCGTTTCGTGCCTTGGCTATGGCTTCGCAACGAGCTTCGGCTCGGCGTTGTTTTGGCGTGTCTTTGGCGGAGCCATCAATGGCATTGTTGGGATAATGTAAGTTGGTCTTGCACCCTGGTTGTGGCGGTCGGGGGCACATATTTGCTTACTGGACTTCTAGACGCACTATGGTCTACGAAAACACGATTGAAAAGAAATATCAGTCCAGGGCGTTCCTGATTCTTCCGCTCAGCTTCAACGTCGCAGGCGTATTAGGTCCCAGTAAGTAGTCCATCTCCTTGTCTGTGACACCAAAGATCCCGAGTCTGACTGTTCACAAAGTCATGGGCGGGTGGCTTGCGGACCCTGCCTCAACTCTCCCTGGACTCTTTGGACCCGGCGGCCGTTTCGAATGTGATCTAGTCAAGGCTTACCCTTACGCCTTGCCAAGCATAACGAACGCGGTCATCTTGGCCCTTGTTGGATGCATTGTCGCTCTGGCACTTGAGGAGGTGAGACTGCCCGAGCGTCCCTTTGCCCTTTTCAACCGAACGGTCTTGGACTTACCGAAGTAGACAGGCGAGTTCAAAGGGAGGTTTGATCTGGGCTTGCACGTGGCGGCGAAGATCAGACGTGCCATATGCGGAGGAACTGCAGACGACGGCTACTCGCCAGTGCCAGATAACGACGCTGCTGCTGATATTCAGCTGCAACGGGCCAAGGAGAAGATGGAGGCTACCTCCTCAACACCTCACCGTGGTGAACGCTCCGGGCCTAAGCTTCCCTTCAACCGCATATTCACGCGGAACCTGTGCCTGACGCTCGCCGCGACAGCCTTTTACGACTTCCATCTCGGCGCATTCACCAACATGTGGACTCTGTTTCTTACCACCCCGCGGCATAGCGCAGACGGAATGACAGCGCGGCGCTCTCTCACATCGGGCCTCATGGGCGGTGGTCTGGGCATGCCGGCGCCGACGCTCGGCTTCGCGACGTCGATTTTGGGGTGGCTTGGCATGCTACTACAGATATGCCTGTACCCTCCCGTAAACGCTCGCCTGGGAACGCTAAAGTGTTTCCAGTGGTTCCTTCTCCTTTTCCCTCTCCAGTACCTGCTGACGCCCTACCTTGCGGTCTTGCCCTCGGATACCAATCCACCCGGCGCGGCATCCGGTCCGTTTGTGTGGACGGGGATCGTGTTGATATTGCTGATCCACACGGCGGCCAGGACAATGACGCTGCCGGCGAGCATCATCCTGGTCAACAACGCATCTCCCCACCCCAGCGTTCTTAGTACTGTGCATACTCTTGGGCAAAGTGTCTCTGCGGGATTCAGGACGGTAGGGCCCGTCGTGGGAGGGTACTGGTACGGCAAAAGCTTGGACCGGGGGGTGGTGGGTGCGAGTTGGTGGGCTGTGGCTGCAATGTCGGCCATGGGCTGGGCGACGGCGACGCTCTGTAGAGAAGGGAGTGGGCACGACATTTATCTCGAGGGAGACGAAAAGGGAGCATAGGATGATGAAGATATCCGGATCTGTGGCTCTACATGTAAGCAACAGTTTCAACATTAACGTACCTGTACCACGACGTCTTCGCATCATTGGAGGGTCTCTGAAAGCGAGGCTCCTGCCTTCGCTCACTCCACTTTTTGAACACTATGTTAGCTCAATCCGAAGTTATTGAAGTTTTGGACCAACCTCTCGGAGGATGGAAAGTAGTTCCTTCCACTCAAGGGGGTCATAGACAATTGCTAACCACTTACAGGAAAGAACAGCCAACGATCAGATCAACTTCCTGACTTGAGTGATAGACCTAAAACAAGCCGCTCACCTCGAGCAACACCTTGGGATCTCTTCTACAGCCATTCGATTATGGTAATGGAAGTTCCCTGGCTTATTGTTCTGCGAGGTGATCTTAACGCTGTTTGAAGCGTGCAAAAACCGCTCCCTTAACTTGAACCCACCCTTGAAAGAGTTTCTTCTCTTCATTAACCTTCTTCATAATTCGGTTCGGCGAGACAGGTCGAGCGAGGGCATACATACGAGATATCTCTAGGTCCCACACCGCGTTTGGAACATACCTGTCCTTTCCAAGTTGCCTCGCCCCTTCTCCTTCGACTGCATTTCATGGTGTTCTGGCCAATGGCTGCTAACCTGAAGTGCTAGATAGATGCTCGCCATTGGCCGCCCGAGCATGGCTGAGCAACGCAACATGCAGCTGCTCGACGCCCAGGCTTCAATGGATGTCAGGCTTGCCGCTCTGGAGGTCACGCTCCGGAGGTAACGGTCGTGCATTTCCCCAAAGGACAGCAACCCCGCGGGGTTGGCACTATTTCCAGCTCCAACTGCAACCGCCTGTCTGCCTTTCTGCCTCCATATCCTACGCTCAATCCAGCTTCCGAGCACAATGTCTGGCCTTGAACCGATCGCGGCGTTGTCCTTGGCATGCAATATGTTGCAGGTCATCGACGTCGCGTACAAGACAATCCATACCGTGAGGCAGGTGTACCAGAATGGCGAGCTCGACTCCGGCCTTACCCATCACGCGACGCACCTGGAAGACCTCTCCAAGCGGATCCGGACAGCGACAATGCCGACGACGACGACAAAGACGCCGAGTACTACTAGTAGTAGTACTGCACGCGGCGCCGCACGGGGCGCCACCCAACCAAGGCCGACCGATCGGGACATGCACCTGCTGGAGCTGTCGAACAGGTGTCTGAAGGCAATATGGGATCTGCGGGAGGAGGTTGAGTTCTTGAAGGGTCCGGATACAAAATCCAAGCTCGTGGCAATTCTGAAGACCGCGACCAAAACGGTGTGGCGGCAGAGGCGGCTCGAGAGGCTGGAAAAGGATATGCTGGATGCGGAGCGATTGCTGCAGACAGGACTCCTGACGAGGGTATTCGAGCACGCAGAGAAGGCCGCCGGCGGCTTGGAGAAGCTCGATTCGGGCATGCGATCGCTTGTGGACGAGTACCGCGCGGGTCGTTTGGAAGCGGCCGGGCTCGTGCGTGGCGAGGCTGATCGGATGAGGAAGAACCTCACAAGTCAGATCAAGGGAAGCACACAAGCCGTAAATAGGCACACGACCCAAGAAACCGCTCGAGCGGAGACTTCCCTGAAGACTCATATCACTCAAGCGACGGCCCAGGTCCAAATGTCTCTGAAAACCCGCATTTCGGCTGTTGCCAGGAGTGCGGAAGAGCGAGCGCAAGATGCGCGGTTGGAAGCTCGCAGGGAGCGGCTCCTGCGCAGTCTCAAGTTTGATCGCATGAACGAGCGGAAGAATATGGTTGCTGAGTCGCATCCCAAGACTTATCAGTTGGTGCTGACAGACGGAAGCGATGCCGGAGAACCGGCGGATGTCACGGAATCTTCTAAGGGCGACGCCGATCACCGCTGGGACAGCTTCTCGGATTGGCTACGGTCTACGGAGCCAACGTACTGGATTAGCGGCAAACTCGGATCAGGGAAAACGACGTTGGTCAAATATCCCCTGGGCCACCCCCAGACGCGAAGTTTCCTGGAGCTGTGGAGTCCTGGTGCTGTCCTCGTCTCGCACTTCTTCTGGCGACCCGGCACCCAGATGTAGCAGAGCATCAAAGGCCTTTTTTGTTCCCTTCTCTACCAGCTGCTTGAGAAGGATAAGGCATCGCTCGACCGCATCCTTTCCAGCGGTAGCAATGCGTCGGCAAAAGATACGGAGACGGATTGGTCCGACCAGGAACTTCAATCGACCCTCCTTGACGTGATGGCACACTATCCAAAATCGATGGCTTGTTTCCTGGACGGGCTCGACGAGGTGCTTCGGACGGACGGCACGCTTGCCCTTCTGAATGTCGTCGACGCTCTGAAGCGGCCCCAGGGGCTCCAAGGGAAGGTTAAGCTGTGCCTTGGTGCTCGTCGAGAACCTCTGATAGAGGAGAAACTCTGGGCCTGTCCACAGCTACGCCTGGAGGATCTCAACTATACCGACCTTCGCCGATACGCTGAGGACACTATTATCATTCCACCTCAATACCAAATTTCCATCCCTCCGGGCTCGAAACTGTACGCGCGCAATGCAGAAGGCTACCAGGTCACTTTCAGTTCCAAAATGCCACTGAGTCGGAGTCAGATGCGTGACTGGCTCGTAACTGAGCTTGTTGCAAAGGCTGAGGGGGTCTTTCTCTGGCTCTGTCTGACGGCCAAAACGGTCATGGAGGCTCTCTGGCAAGGCGAGACGGTTACCGATCTGCAACACCGAATCGACAGCCTACCCACCGACCTTACCCAACTATACGCCGATATGTGGGCCAGGGCAAATGGTGACAGCGAGCGTCCTCAGCATCAGAAACGAGCTGTTCTATACTTCCATCTGGCCATCAAACCTGAAAGAATGTATAAAGACCGCTTGAGTCTGACGATTGGTACAACCGATGGCATGGCCAACCTGATTCGATACTGCGACCCGGACGAGCCCGGATTCGCGACACGGCTAGTTGAATCATGCAAGGCCAAAATGCGGGATATTGAAGTCAGATGTGCTGGTCTCCTCAAAATCAACCCGATTCCGGAAAGAAATCTCCCCTCTATGCTTCAGCCATGGTATGGCAAGGAGTACTGCGACCTGATTCCTTACGCTGAGGAAGCGCCTTACCCACCGCTGTTCGAGTTCGTCCACCGGACTGCCCATGACTTCCTGACGGACACGGTGGAAGGCTTAAAGATACTGAGAAAGTACAAGATCTCACACTGGCGTCTTCGCCAGAGGTTTGTGGCAGCGCGCCTGGCAGCCTGCCGGTTGTTGCGAAGTGCCCCGGCTATCAAATATTGCTTTCTGAAAGAATTCGTGCATCGTGAGGATTACAATAGCCTTCGGCGCCATTTGGCATCAATCAGCCGGCTACTTGATACTCTACCCGAGGGAGATGAAGAAAATGCGATAGGCGAGTGTTATGAACTCCTCGGCTTTTGTGAGCAGCTCTTCGAATCTGGCCAGCTTTTCGGAGACGCCAGAACGCCCGCCCATGACGAGGATTTCCAGGAAGTGGGGCCGGAGTCGGATTATTTTGCTTATCAGACACGGTATGAAGTAGTTGTCAAGCGGGACAATGAGTTCCTCCTCGAGGCGGCATCGATCAACCTCAACATCTGGCCCTTGATCTTGGCCAAGGTCCAGTCTCTGGAATTGAACACGCTGACACTCTCCGAACTTCTGCTGCACGTTTGCAACATCACGGATTTTGACCAGGAGGATGTTTTCTGGGCCAGGGATCTGTGGGATTGGAATGAATTACATTTGGAGTGGGAAGATGGCGAGTATTACTCTTACCGCTTGGGCATCGACTGTCGTCTAAGGCTCGCCAGGCTACTGCTGGAACGGGGCGCCGATCCTTCACGCAAAGGGCCACGAAGGATATATAAGCATGGCGATTACGGTAGAACTGACCAGGTGCACGTCCTTGAGACACCTCTCAAAGGTCTCATCTCCAGTGTCTGGCGCCTGGACCGTAATACGGGCATAATGGACGAGAATCTGGCCAGATATTTCATTGCCCTTATTCGACTCTTGATGTCGAACGGGGCTGATCCCGCCGGAGAGGAGTTCAGAGTCACCTATCAGGTCATAGACGGACGCCTGTTCGAGAGGCCACTCGGTTTTGAATCTGAAGCCTGGCGCGGGAAAACTCCGGTGGGGGGAATCGAGGATATGTGGTTCGTCCTAGCTTATCCACTCTCGACGATACTTGTTCGAATGCTCTGGAATTGGAAAGACCGGTTTCCGGAGATCGACACGTTTCTTGAAGCTCAAGACACCAGTCAGGACGGGAAGCTGGGGCATGTGATTCTCATGCTACGCCCCGCACGAATGTGCTTTGTGGAGGCAGGGGAGGAGCGTGAAGAGGGGCTTGCGGAGGAGCTGCAGTGGGTGGCACGAAGTGCCGAGGGAATACTCTCGGCCCATGATCTAGACTCTCGCTCAGTGCCTGTTCCTCTTGAGATACAACATGCGCTGTCTCGGGCTCTTGACCGACGGCATCCAAAGGCGGGAGAGAAATCGCAGGCCTCGCGGCGGCTCTTCAATGTGTTTCAAAGGGCTGGCATGACTTCAATATACTGCGGGAAATGGGAGGACGGATGTCCCTATATGAGCAAGTATCTGTTGGCCAACTGAGTCTGGTCTTGTTAATCGCGGGGGGCTACTGGAAGTCTGGAACACGGGCAGTACAACAGGCGACGGATGTTCCATGGAAGGTTCAGCCCCCCACAGGGTTCAGGCCCCCACAGTTGCTGGCGCTGTTAAATCGACCCTATTTCGCTGTGATGGTTCCAACAGACCGTCATAGCAGGCGCAAACAGCGGCACAAGGTCCGTAGCTGGACGCCCCAGTTGCTTTTATGTCGCCTCGATCTCACTAACTTAGGGCCCTGAGTTGAGTTTGGGCATGCACTGCGGAAGCTCAGGGGTAACGGGTCAGTCAAGTAAAGAGTACGCTCTATAACAGCCTGGAGAAAGGAGGCAAAATAATACGGAAGACATTACGAGACGCAGCCTGATTGTGCTCATCGTCGATCAACAGGTACGTAGCACCACCGGCATGTTGAGCGCCCGGGGGTTCTTGCCGCATTGCCGAGCGAGGATGTCTAATTGATGCGCAGGAACCTAAGTGATACTTGAGGCCTTGCGTGGTTTTTCGTACCTTGGCAAGGAATCTGATCAGGCTAGGCCAGACACCACCACGACGAGCCTACAGGGCCATCCTGACTTAAGAGGAAAGAAGCTCGATATTGTATCCGAATTAGACATGATCAGCGACCTATTGGTCTTCTTGATCCATGCTGTTCTTCACGGTCTCTCGGCACATCATCTGGGGCGATTACCCCTGCTTCCCATTTTAGAAGACAAAGATATCATCGTCCATCTTCGCGGCCACCCCTGGCGCCTTGAACCCCATCTCCACCAGCATCGATTTCGCAGCATTGACCATTCCTGGCGGGCCACACAGCATGGTTTTACTCCCTTCTCCAGGCGTCGGCATCCTCTCCGTCAACACCTCCTTAGTCACATACCCAACGCCATACCCCCAATCCTCCGTGGCCACATCCAGTAGATACCACAACCTTAACTTTCTCGGAAACCTTTCAGCCAGCTCCTCCAACTCCTTCCGGAGCAAAATATCCCCCTCACTACGGTTGGCATACACCAAACTCATCTCAGTCAGGTCCTCCTCATCCTCACACACAGCCCGAATAATCTGGTACATGGGCGTAATCCCCGTGCCGCCGGCAACCATGCCGATCCGGCGTGCCCACCCACGATGGTAGCGCATAGCGCCCTTGGGACCCCGGAACTCAACACTGTCGATTCCCGGACGCAGGTGGGCGAGGTAGCCACCCGTGAGCAACCCCTGCGGGTAGCAGCGGACTATGAGTTCCAGCACGCCGCAGTCGGAGTCGTTTGACACGGGCGTGTAGGACCGGCTGATGGTCTTGTTGTTGACCGTGGCGCGGATGGAGACGTGTTGCCCCGTCGGCAGGCCGAGGATGGTGTCTGGGGTGGGGAGGGAGAAGACTAGTCGGAAGACGCCTGGCGCGAGGGTGTCTTTGCGGGTTAGCGGGAGGGATTGGTAGGTTTGCGGGTTGAGGAAGGTGGGTGGAGGTGGAGGGCGGGTGCGCCGGGGTTTGGAAGACGGTTTGTGCGGCGGGAAGCGGGCGAAGCCGGAGTTTATCTGGGTGATCTTGGCGAGCTGACGGGCTGCAGCGGCGGCGAGGAGGGAGGTTAGGGCTGATGCCGCGAGGAAGCCGGCGGGGAATCCCCCGGATATGCCCAGACGGGGAAGGTTCAGGTTCAAGCTGTGTGCGTTAAGGAGCGCCTTGGGGAGTTTGAGTGTGGTGGGGGAGTAGTAGGCTGCTGAGGACAAGGCGACTGCGATGCCAGCGGTTATTGCTACGGCTGCCGCTGTTGATCGAGAGGAGTTTGAAGAGGGTTGAGGTTTCTGGACTGGCTCGACGACACGCGGAACAGGGACGGAACGCTTAGGCGCAGGCTTTTTGTACCCTTTCAGCGCGCCAACGCGGAGCGTCGCCATGATCTCGAAAGCGTCCTCAGAGTGGCCTGCGTTGTCGAAGGCTTCGGTGGCATCTGTGCCTGCCGCTTCTATGAGCAGTTCGGCGCCCCCTGGATGGTCTTCCAGGTAATGCGAGACATCGAACACTGCAAGGGCATGTTAGTCCTCCTAATACTGCCGTTTGTCCCCGAGATTCACGCTGCACCAACCTTCTCCATGGATGATCATCCAGTTGTTTGACGAAGAGTTATGAGCTGCAACATCTTCGACTGTGTATTCCATTTGTTGTGTGGGAACGGACTCGGTGGGAGGATCCATTGTTAAGATGGCAGTAGGGCTAGCACCTCATGACAGAGTCGACGGTTCTGTTGAACGCCGTGCACATTGATAAGAGCTGAGAGGATGGTTTGACAACACAGCAAAAAAGCCCCTGAGTTTACCATCTGCATTTTTACCGTCGTATATAGCCTCACCATGTGCCTGTACTTTTTGAGCCGTGCTCTGAAAATATCTCCAAGTCGATCCCTCGGCATATCGAAGCGGACTCCACATGAGGCGACAAGGTACGGGATTGACGATTTTTCGCGCTCCGGCATTCAGGGGCGCGGTGGGCCCGGCACGGCCGAACACCGACTCGGATGCAACCTTCTTACGGCAGTCTATTTGCAGAGGCGTGAGATTATAAATTGCAATTCTCGAATTCTCGAAAAGCAAAAGACCCATCCTCGGGCCATCGAAATCATTAAATGACGTTGAGTTGGCCTGGTGGGTGCGGCCCCGCTCATCCCCGATCGCCCCACTGCCAATCCGGCGAATCCGGGAATCCGCTCGCCGGTAGTGGGGCACCACCATCCCGGAGTTTAAGAGTTTTCTTAAGGCAAGGTCCCGAGGTCAGCCCTGCGAGTGATGAGATGCCTCGGCTCCTCGGTTTCCTTCCTGATGCAGTCCACAACTTGAAAATTTTGGGTGTTGGGCCGTTGGACATCGTCCTTCGCGAAGTTTTAGAATGCCGGTTTGAACAGGAGCTCCGTCTGCAATCTCGGCATGTTTTTCCAGCGCGATGCCGGTTGCTACGTCCTTTCTTACGTATAATTGTGATACCCATGCCAGTCATGACGCGGGCCGTCCCGGGCCAAGAGTACATCATCAAACTTCCTTGAGATAAAATAAACGCTGGGTACCTAACTGCACACTAAGGTACTTGATTATTGACAATAATTGCCTACCTTTCACTACTCAACACCTTTCTCATGCAGTCGCACTCTTGAGTGCAAGATGATTCCTCGAATGACAACCCAAAGGTTTTACCTCCTGGGCGAGGACGCCTCAACGGCGCGGGAAGTCCAAGTCACATCGGACACAGACCTCCAAGATCTACAAGAGATTGTAGCCAGCCACTTTGGCATCGTCGAGCCAAAAGGCACGTTAACACCCCCTGTGCACTGCAACTTGCGATGCCCTGCTAACAAGCCACAGGGATATCGTTCTCCTCACAGAATGTGAGCCTTCCCTCAGTCAAGGACGTCTTGGCGGCACAGGATGCCGTCGCCGTCAGCATCGACGGCAAGAAGGTCCGGGAGGTCCCTGGGCCAAAAGGCCTGCCGTACGTGGGAAGCTTCTTCGAGATCTACCCAGACCATCTCGGCAACCACCAGCGTCTGTTCGACATGTACGGCCCCATGTTCAAAACGACAACCATGGGCCGCACAATCTACCACACCAACGACCCGGTCATCGCCAGCATCGTCTTTGCCGAGAGCGAGTTCTTCTCCAAGCTCATCAACGAAGACCACCCGCTGTACCCTATCAAGAACCAGCCCGCGGGCGTGTTCCTCGGCGACACTAACACTGAGGAGTGGCGCACTGCCCACAAGTTCCTGCCCCCGGCATTCGGGCCCAAGGCGGTCCGGCACTATGCGCCTACGATGCAGAAGACGGTCGAGGATGCGTTTAAGGTTTTTGATGAACTGGATGAGCGGGGAGAGGCGTGGAATGTGTATCCGTACATGCTGAAACTCGGGTCTCAGGCGGTAGGGAAGTTGGTTTTGGGCGTCGATTTCCACCACTTCAGCGCGGTAGACGCCCGTCTGCACGAGATGGTCATGTTGATTGCCGAGGGCCTGGAGCTCAACAAGAAGGTTACCTCACGGGGGGCTTGGTATGCTGCATTGCCGTTTGGCGACCCGAAACGGTTGCGGGACATGCGCGGACGGATATTTGATCTTATGGATGAGCCCTTCCGCAATGCTAAGCGGGGGGGCGTTGAGGATCTTGATCTGCAAGATGCTGCACTCAAGGCGGAGAACATGATCGGTGAGTAACATTCTCCCCTTTCGTCACCCGCTTCATGCCTTTGTCTCTAACAGTAAAACCCACCCAACAGACTACGTCGTCCGCGCAACCGACAGCAAAGGCAACAAACTCCCACAGTCCTCCTGCATCGAAGCGCTGCTCGTGGCCACCGGCGCCGGCTTCACCACAACCAGCTCCCTCCTCTCCTGGCTCATCTACGGCCTCGTAACCTACCCGGGCATGCAAGACCGACTCCTCCAAGAGCTAATCGACAACGACTTTGACGAAAATACCCAAATCACCGCCGAGCTCACCAGCAAACTAACCTTCCTCGACAAATTCATCAAAGAAACCCAACGGCGGCACAACCCGTCCTTCCAGCCCGCCCGCACCGCCCTGCGAGACGTCATACTCCCAGGCGGGTACAAGATCCCGCAGGGCGGCGTTGTGATTCCCGCGCTGCATCATATCCACAACAACCCGGCTGTCTGGGACAGTCCGGCGAGGTTTGACCCGGACCGGTGGGACACGGAGCAGGTCAGGAACAGGCACAAGGCGGCGTATATCCCGTTTGCGACGGGACCAAGGTCGTGTATAGGTTTCAATTTCGCGCTGCAGGAGATTAAGGTTTTTCTGCCGAAGCTGGTGTATCGGTATCGGTTTGAGAGGGAGGATGAGACGGAGACGGTGGAGTATGATCCTATGTTTCAGCTGATTAGGCCGGTCAATCTGTATGTCAGGGCTGAGAGGAGGACGGAGTGGCCGGCCAAGTGCCGGGCGTGAGCACACAGGTCAAGGGGGTCACTTCGTGGTGTTGTATAATGCTGTGGTATTTCGGCTATCATTGCCGCTATGTAGTATGTATGTACAGTATCTGGGAAGATTCATGGTGATAGAGTTGGTACTGGTATGTTATGATACACGTCCACGGGTAGGAGGCGTTCCACTAGACTCAACCATTGAATTGTGAACTTCTGATTGTGGGTGGTTATGATCGTTTCTCCCTGCTAGGTCTTAGGTTCATGTTACTTCTTGGTTTTGCCTGTTTACCCGAAGTCTGTTCCTCCCAATGTTACGTTAGGGATGGGCCATCGCCGCTTTCCTATTAGGAACAGCAAAACCTTGCCTTTCGCACAACTGCAATTGATGACTCAGCAAGCACGGGCCAGATCCTTTCCCGAAGTTTTGCCGGCCAAGAACGCGTTCGCGTTCCCGGAGTGGGGCCGGCTCCGTAACGGCAGCAAACGGCGCCGGCGACGGAGGCCGGAAGGCGTCGCCCATTCTACTTCATTCACACCCCATTAGGTCCCTCAGCTCGCACCCCGCGCATTCGCGATGGCGGTGCAATTTTGGCGCCAGGATCCCGTTCCCGGTTCGGGGACGCGAACCAACTGCGCCCGACCCTCGAGCCTCGGTACTGGCCTTGCTGGCCTTGCTAGCCTTGGCTCGCTGATGCTGTCGTGGCCTCCCTCCTCTCCCCTCAAGCCCCTGAACTCTCTTCCTCCTCACCTTCTCGTCGTTCTTCCTACTCCTAACGCACTTCTCACCTCGCCATGACGGCACAACGACAGTCGCGCTTCTCCGGGGTGGACCAGGAGAGCGTCAATACGCTCCTCCAGGCTTATACGGTCAGTGCCATCGAGGAGGAGGGTAATGAGAAGCCCTTCGTTGCTCCGGGCACAAAGGCGCAGCGCGATAGAATATGGGTAGCCTGGACCGAGTATGTCTTCTTCCCCTCCTTCCCAGGCTTCTTTAACCCAAACAAATCTCGACATAAAGCCTGGGACGAACGTGCTGATGTGTTGCTAATTTCCATCATTTCTTGAAGTTTCTGTGAACTTACTAGGAAGAATGAAGCTGCAATAGACAGGTATGGCGCTCTTCGGGTGTATGCGGCTCACCATCGGGCCCTAAAACTGATGCTAACTAAGTGAAGCCGTAGTGGTTTCGACTCCTGCCGCTTCTGGGTGGACTTCGCCCAGGATCCATCAAACCCAAACGTTCTGGCACCGGTCCAGACCTTTCTACATAGATATGTGGAAAGCTCCTACAAGGAACGTGTCGTGCTAGGGCCTGAGGAGCGCGCCATGGTCCGCACGGTCAACTCCGCTTATAGCGTCATTGAGGTTTGGCGGAGGCTCGTCGCAGCGGCCGATTTCAATGTTCTCCGCGTTGAGCGGGCTGCGCTGCGAAGGAATGGTCAAGCCCAGAAGGCCGGCCGGCTTGTGCTAATGTGGGAGCAAGAAGGCGAGAAACGCGAGGGACCCGCCTATTCAATTGTCAGGGTATGTGCGGCTGAAACGACTCTATTACTTCCCTCCCCTTGTACGGAACTTGGATTACCTTGTATATCATTGAGGATACTTCCTCTACGCCTTCCCTCGTCCCATTCTACGTTCCTACTATTGGTATGCTTTACTGACTAGTGCCTGGCTAGTGGATTCTCCAGACATTAGCCCCAACACTCGGGTTGGAGATGGGCTCGTCGTACGAGAAGGTCGAGGCAACAGGAGCAGACATTATCGTCATTCTTACAGCGCTGTACTCAACTCTCTTAGTCGGATGATAGACATAGGAGTAGAAATGGTCGAAGTGGTCGCTGCAGAACAGCGTAAACTCTTGACCCGCTAGTAAGTCGATAGGGATCGTCTTCCCTTTCTTAACTCCGGACTGCCAGGTATGCTGTTTGCAAAAAAGTGTAACTTGAAAGAGGACCCCTT